>NW_027103961.1:0-2726 GCF_902728285.1 Clytia hemisphaerica | reverse complement strand
GAGGATCGAGACAAAAATACCATTAGATGCTAGAAATTTCCAACATGTTTCGGCCAGGGCCGTTTTCAAGGTATATTTCTAGCTAAAAAAATTCATTTTTTTTTAACCAAAAAAAAATTTTTTGACGTCAAATAAACGCTTTTTTGTGACGTATATTTATGAGCCGTCTGTAAGTGATCTGGAAAAAATGGACCTGTAAACACAGACTTAAGGCGCTATCAAATTGAGTTCTTGGTTTAAACCCTTGGGTTTTAAGGTTTTTAGTTTGTTGATCCAAAAGTTCTCTCGTGATAGAATGGTGTTTTTTTCAGCTGGCTTTCATTTCCTTCGATATTTCTTAGCTGTTCAATGATCGTAAATTTAGCATCTCTATTGAAATTATGTCCTTCCTTGTTGAAGTGTTTGCACGCTGGGATGGTGTCTTCTTTCGTATGAAGTGCATTGCTTCTGTGGTTGTTTAAACGGACGTTGAAGGGTGTTTCAGTTTTACCGACGTATTGGATCTTGCAGATTTGACATTCTAGTAGGTAGATGACCGTATTTGCTTTACAGTTGACATTGTGGAATATTTTGAACTGGCGTTTTGTTTGTTGTGACACGAACGTGGAGGTTGTGGTTACTTGACGACAGCAAAGGTTTCTGGAATTTGTGAGACACGGGCGACATTTGCCTTCTCTCAGTGTGTGGGATTTTCTAAATACTTTATTGTTTTTTATTGTTGTTTGACCTATTAGGTCACAAAGGTTTTTGTTTCTTCTATATACGATCTTGGGTTGTTCGTTAAAAGTATCTGCTAGTTCGTCATTTATTTTTAGTATGTCCCAGTGTTTATTGATTGCTTCACGTATGTTTGGTAGGTTTTTGTTGAAGGTGGTTATAAAGAGTGTCTGGTTGTTGTCTCAATTGGATTTGTTTTTGTATTTAAGAAGATCAGATCTGTCTATACTTGATGCTTTGGTGTACGTATCTGTGAGATGTTGTTGTTGGTATCTTTTTTTAAGAAAAGCGCCATGCGTTTCACTAGTAGCTTTTTGATAGCCGTCTACGTCTTTGCAGATTCTTTTGAGTCTAAGGGTTTGACCGAAAGGTATGTTCTTCTTTAAATGATTGGGGTGGTAGGATTGGTTGTGGAGATAAGCTGATCTGTCTGTTGGTTTTTTGTATAGTCTTGTGATTAGTTTAGATCCGCTGATGGTAACAATGGTGTCTAGGAAGCTAATTTCCTTCTTTGAATATTCAGCTGTGAACTTGATTGTTTCGTGGAGAGTATTGATTTCTTGGATGAATCTTTTTAGTTCTTCTTCTGCTCCGGACCATATCATCATGAAGATATCGTCTATGAATCTTAAGTAAGTTTTGCACTTTTCGGTTAGAAGTGGATAGATGTTTGATATATTTTGAAATCAGGGCAGTGTGGCAATTGATTGAACTGATTACAGGTCTTCCTGGGTTACCTTCTTTGTGTATTTTAGGTTGCGTGTAGAATTTTGGGGTTTTGGGGTTTGGCGTCTTAAACATTGATCGTTCCTTTTCAGTGAGAAGGTTTGAATCGTGTAGTGAATCTATGGTTCCGTTGATTAGTTTGTTGTGTCGTTCGGTTAGATTTGATTCGAGTTTTCTATAGGAAGTTTGATCTTCTAGTTGGCGGTTGGCTTCTGCAATATAATCTTTTACATCTTGTATGACTACAGCTCCACCTTTGTCAGCTTTTGTAATTATGATGTCATCTCTGAGTTGAAGTTCTTTAAGTGCTTCTCGTTCTGCTCGTGTTAGGTTGTATTTTCGTTTGTAATCTGGATCTGAATTATGTTGTTAAAGTCTATTCACGATAAGTGTGCACTCTTTTTTCATTTTCATTTATAACTTTTGAAGGAATTCTTCAAGCTTTATAAATTTGGTATCATTGGAAAGATATTAGTGAGTGGAACAATTTGAAATAAAAAAATCTTTTAAAAAATTCTAAAAATGAAGATAAAAATGAAGAAGAAAAAAATGAAGATCTTATAGAAAGGTGCTATAACAATCATTTTCACTGAATTGAATCCTTGATTATCAAACGTCATCACTGTGAAAAAATTTCTCAAAAATATTCATCCAGTCAAAAGATATCAAACAAAGTTATAAGCTGATTGACGTCTAAAAACGCTATTTTCTGCTGTGTTTTGGGTCAATCACTTATTAACTTTGTATCATAACTTTATATTGAATAAATATTTTAGTGTAATTTTTTCACACTGATGACCTCCTAAGATTAAAGAATCTCTCCAGTGAAAATGAAATTTAAAGGATTTCTCTACAAGATCCTCATTTTTTTCTTCTTCACCCAGAAGATGCTATTTATGGTCAATTTAGACCAAAATGTGGCGAAAAGTGGAACTTGCGCATGAAATATCTCGAGTTAGGTAAGGAAATCGGCTATAACCGTTTAAAAGTCTTCTATATAGTTTTTCGAGAGCTTTCGAATAGTATACTTGATAATGTCTGAAAATGAGTTTGAAATTTTCAAGAAATTTCGCCCTTAGGGTTTTGCCTGGGGAAAAAAGAAATGTCCCAAAAAATGGATGTTCCACCAGTGGGATTTTAGGGGAATTTTTCCTGAGGTATAAGCATCCTATAGAGAAGGTCTGGAGAAAGTTTCAGCTAGATCTTATTTTTTTCCTACAAACAGCCTGTATTTTTGTAACACGACCACACTATTAAAGTTTGCATAGTGTTGTGTATTAGAT
>NW_027103960.1:0-9209 GCF_902728285.1 Clytia hemisphaerica | reverse complement strand
TCTTTATTAATAAAATTGCTGAAATTGTAATTCTGAAAATAAAAATGTATAAATAAAACCAATTTGTTCCGAGAATCTTCTTTGAAAAGATTTTCTTTTCATCGATGAAAGAAAACTTACCGTATTGAGACAACCCAACTCGAAATATGGGCATTTTATTTTGCCATTATAGTCACATTTCTTAACATGAACCTAAAAAAATAAAAAAGGATATAAAGGCCGGACTTTCGCGCGGAATGGGCGACCGTTTTTTTTACTAGCATTTTTTGCCTGAAGAAAAGATTACGTCATAAAAAAGTTTGACGCGATCAAAAAAAAAATGAAGGAAGTTCTACTTTTTTCATCCGTAACGTCAATTTCTACCAATGGAATTGCTTCATTTTTCAACCGACCAATGATCTTACAAAAACGTCAAAAAGTTTTCGCTTATGTCGCGCGAAAGTGGAGACCGGCCTTAAGGGCTCTGACCATAGTCAGAAAATTGATTTTAGTATCTGAACATAAAAGTTATGTTTTAGATTCTTTAACACTTTTCACAAAGAATTGTCTTTATAAATTACTTTTTAGTCAAACCCCTCAAGAGTAATTAAGAACTTAATTGCAAAAATGACGTTATGAACTTTAAAAAGACGTTAATAATATGTTGCATCACCTTCTTTTATAAAAAGTGCTAAGTTTTAATGGGTAATTAACCTTTTTGTTTGGAATTTTTTTCAAACTGTCCGCAAAGAATTGAATTATTTTAAATTTTGCGGAAAGTTTTTCTAAAAAGATGTGTCAAAAGTTATGACTGTTTTTTTAAGGAAAATACAGATGAAGAATTGATGAAAAACCACTATTTTCTTCTTCATCAAATTTCTTCAATGCAATTTTTGAATTTTCAGATTCAGGAATAGTTTGTCTAACAGAAAATGTATAACATGCCATAGTTTTGTTGGTTACATCAGTCAGAAAACACATTTTAAACATGGTAATTATGAAAAATTCACTATGGTCAGAGCCCTTAGTCTTAATTCGTTTGTGTCATAGCAAAAGGAACAAAGGGCAGAGAAGATAAACAGTTTTTCGAGTTTAAGAACAGCCGAGCCTCTACAAAATGGTTCTTATTGCCACCGCAGGGAGCCTAAAGCTCCCGAGGATGGCATTAATAGCTTTACGCATAAGGAAGTTGGGCAAACATCTCATAATTTTGCGTTTGTTTTTGCGCGCGTTTTTCAGTATATAAGTTCCGCTTAACGGTAGCATTCTTATCTTACGGTCTCTCTATAGTTTTATCATTATCAAAAAGACTTTTCGGAGTTATTTTCATCTGATTACTCATTTTGAAATCTCAGTTTGTCTTTTTCTTATCCCTGGAAAGTTAAGGAATCTAAGGAAATTCTCTTTTCTGGGAAGTTCCCTTTTTATACCACAAGTAGTTATTAAGCGCTCTTCATAGGTTAAAAATATAACTCTTCTACTCAAAGTACTCGAACAGTTATGTTGTTAAACGTGTACATTAGAGTAAAATAACATATGAAGAGCAGTATCTTCAGATATACGCTTTTTAAAGGAAAAACCAGTAAGTCATATGATTCGGGCTGGGCTGCTCTTAATTTTATATGAGTTTTTCAGGCTTAAATGTCAATATTAATGAGAATGGAAACCTGTACTTCTCAGTAATTTCTGAAATCTGAGGCTCAGATTCTTCTTAATTTGTTCTAAGGTTTTGGCCAAATTTCAACCTCGTATTCTTATGAAATTGCTCTTATAAAAAACGTGTAAGACAAGGCACGGATGTCACTCTAAGTAGACTGTAAATCACTCCCTTGACACATTTGTTAGCATTTGAAAGAGTTTTGTCTCAGATGAGAGGTCGCTCTTAACAAAAATTACTGTAGGGCTAAGATCATTCCTTTTGAACGCAAATTCAACTCTATGTGTTCGTTTTGCTGCGGTGGCACATTAATGAAAGTTATGGCTAGTAAAATAAAAAAGAATGTGTTTGTGAATTTACCTCGTAATCCTTGATGGAACCAATCCACGGACAATCTTTTTGCATGCAATGAACCCTGATCGTGTTTTGTATAAAACGATCAGTGGACTTTACCGACTTTTTCTGAAAAAGTGAAAATAAAGAACTTTTTTAGGTGGGTAGCAACTCTTACTCTTATCAACTTTAGATGTGAAGAATTGCAGAAATTATTATTTTGTCAACACATGACACGTTTGACACCTAAACATCGTCACTTTTCTTCAAATACCGACAAAGAAAGAAAATTATCATCACACAGTCTAACTACCTCGCCGACCCTTTCGTAGAAGCGTTTTGAATTTGAAAGATCTCTAAATTTGCAATTTTTCAAATCAAGGCACCCAGGAGTGTATCGAAATCTATATGAGTTATACCAGTCCTTCTGCACGCAATAAAAAATACTGAAATAGATAACTCACGTCTTGAACTTTGTAAGGTGTCATGCATACACTGCAAAGAAATTCTGGATTTTTCTTCGGCTCTTCCCTGAAAAGAAAGATTAATTTCTTCTTAAATTTGTCCAATATTACACGCTTCTTTTTATAAGAATAGTTTACTTTGGATAAGGGTCAAGTATTCTTAAGAAAGTGCCAAAATTGAGGGTGAAATATTCTTAACGCATTCTTACTTTTTCAGACTTGACTTTTTTACAAACATGAGAAATGATCAAATTGAGAGTTTTGCATTTGGGTTAAAATTACATTTCTTCCACGAAGCTTCATCTCTAACAAAGGAAGCAGATTTTTCTGTTAACCAAATATACAAAATGACTGTATTCTTATGAAATTCACCCTCGATGGCATTCTTAGGGTATTCTTACGATTTGGCCAATTTTCACCCTGATATTCTTATAGAAGATATTCTTATAAAAAAAAGCGTGTATCTGTTCATTTCAAAAATCAAAACACTGCTCTTTATTTTAAAGGATGAAAACTAGAAGTAAATTAAGACTGAATTCTATGTCTTCTCTCAACCCAATTTAAGTTTCAAATTATCACTATTTTCATCTTCTACTAAAGTTTTGATGGCATCTGAGAAAAATATAAAAGCTTTTTTAACTTGAAAAATCAATTCTGGGTCAACTTGACATCTAGAAAAGATTATGATTTTTCTAAATAAAAAAAAAGTTTGAACTTACTTTTCCGCTTTCTCAGTTTGTCCTTTCTCATAGTGAAGCAAACATCCCCCACACATCAAATGTTCACAAGGGAGCTCAGTTGCTCCTTTGATTAAACACAAACAAATGGGACATTCGAATTCTTTATCTCCCTGGCCTTCCACCGCCCTGAAAGCGAATCCTGTTGGAACTTTGTTTATTTTATCCAAACATTGATCACACTTGTTGGATGAAGAATTCGGAGTTTTTGGTTGTAAACAAATTGAACATCTTTTAGGATCCTCCATGGCTCTGGCACCTTTGGCAATCTCCTCTTCTTCGCGGCGAAATTGACTCTGTTTTCCTTCGCTCATAGTTAACTAATTTTCCATTAAATGTCTGCAAGAAACACAAAAAAATTTATGAATGATTACTCAACAAAAAATGATCTTGACAGTCAGTCTAAGACTAGTTAATACATAAAAGTTTAGCCTCCGTCTCGGAAGAGGACTGGGCCCGAATTTGCGGACGTTTTCACAGTTTCACTTTCGTTTTCGGCTATACGACAGCGTTTTCAGGCAGAAAGCAGAGGAAATCTGTGAAATTATGGCAGGGAATGCTAACCTATTTTTCCAGTGTTTCTCAAGATTGGAGCAAGATTATTGTTCTAGAAAGTTCATAAAGGCCTAATAGTTTCCGATTAGTATGATTTATCAGAAAAAAACATTTACACCAAAGCTCCTTATTGATATGTGAAAGCTACCAAAAATAGCAATGTCCTCCATCAGAACAACTTTAACATAAGGGACAAGGACAGTCAAGAAGTCTACTTTGTTGAAAATTTGCACAAAATACTTAGAGAAAATGGTACTATGGAAGCCCATTCTATACTCCTAAATGATAGTTGAAAGATCAGCAGTTGAGAGGGTTGATTAAAATAAAATCAAAGCACACAATAAAGTATATTTGTCCAGAAAGAACTGGCATGTTGTTTGCTTTGTTTTGGTATTTAAAAATATGTACTTATCAGTCCTAAAAAAATACAAATTTGAATATAATGAGGGCAATGAGTCTGGTTAAATGTTACTATATTTACAAGAAAGGATTACTGAAAAAATACTACTGTAGATGAACTAAACTCAAAAACTAAAATTTTACTATAAATTTACACTACGACAATTTAAAAATCTATCTTTAATAGCAACAAAGAAAAAAACATGGCTCAAAGTTTTAAAAACAGAGCTAGTCAGAGCTTCAATTCAGTTCAGTAGGTATAGAGCTTTCAAAATTTGAAAACAGACACTGCATTGGTTTACAAGACTAGAGAAAGATGTCAACCATCCACACGGTTTTTTCGATTCATGAAAAAAATAAAGTATTTATCAAAAAAAGGTTCTCTTTTTTTTGGTAATCAATTCCAACAAACAACAATCAATATAACAGTTTTTTGAAAACCATCCCACAGTGTAAACATTATCAACCAACTAAACCCACACCGCCAAAATTGTAAAAATAAGTCAATACCTTATTGGTATATATTTTCGCGTGTTACAAATTTTCGCGAATCGCGAAATTTTTTCGAAAAAACGTGTTTCGCGTGTATTAAATTTCGCGATTGCTGACTTCTGGAAAATTTTCGCGTGTATTAAATTTCGCGATTCACTAAACTAGGTATTTTCAGAAATGGAATATAAAGCAAGAAAAAGACTGATTTTGCTTGAAACACAACGTTTTTGATGTAAAAATACTAACAAAATACTAATAAAAATTTTTCGCGTGTATTTAATTTCGCGATTTTGTAATTTTGAGAAATATAAACAGTATTAAATTTCGCGAAAATTGACCAAAAAACTCGCGAAATTAAGTACCCGCGAAAATTTGTAACACGCGAAAATATATACCAATAAGGTATAATTTCTATCAACAATTTCTCGTAAAATGTTTTTTTCCAACATTCTGATACCAATCATGGCTGGAGGCATCATGTGTAGAGTGACTGTGTGGCATTTCATTGCTTTTAATGATCATGATACCAAACATCAACCAAACAAAACTGACGCCAAGCCAAATCTGTCGATTAAAAATTTCCATGAATCATCGAATAAACTCTGACGCTTCAACATCAGGCTGCACTCATCCCACAGTGCAGCCATTCAGCTAAGTGACTAATACTATTTACAACTATACTCTAACATCATGCGACAAGATTCTTCATTGTAATACAATAAAGGAAGTACATTTCTCAATTACTTTTGCTTTTATACTCTCCTGCACTCCATTTATCATGGATCAAAGTGATAATTCCCCTGAGGGTGATCAGTCCCAAAAATGTACCAAAGAATTGGAAACTGAGGATCTAATAGCAGAACTTTGCTTTTATGCCTCCTCGGATTCTGTAAAATTCTGTTTGCGGAAGTATCAATATGGCAAAAGTGTACTAGATATTGAAAATGACATGTACAAAGAAAAACTTGACACCTTGAAGAAACTGCAAACTTCTTGAAAGTGCCAAAATATAATGAAAAAACCAAAAGATCATTGTCACATCTGATCATCTGCAAGATACAAAACCTCTTACCGGATAATTGCTCCATCTGCAACAGAAGATATAAAATTGGTCTTATGGAGCTCCCGATCCTTGAATGTGCCGTTTGTGGTCAAGGTGTACACAAACCATGTTGGTTAAATCTTGCTACGATTCCCACAAACAACACCAATATCGATGAGGACACCGACGCTGAACTCTTCAAAAGCTTGTATAACCCTCTAAATCTACCTGGAATGTTCTACATTTGTCATGCTTGTCAACCTAACACAATCCCAAGTGACAGTGACGGTGACAATAAAAGGAAAAAGAAACAAGCAACATGCTGAATGGACCTACCTGATGATGAAAGCTAGATAATAAGGCAATAAGGAGAAAAATTAAAACAATCAGTCAAATGATATACCGTTTTGCGAAAATGCATAAAACATTAAATTTTATCATTGATTGTTGATGGGGGAAGAGGGAAGGAGAGTAAAATCAATTTTATTGAAAATTGAAACATGCTTGATGGTGGGCGTTCTATATAATGTTTTGATGAAAAAACAACCATTATGAGGAAAAAAGTCCAATGAAATCTAGAAAAACGGCGATTTCCGGCACATTTCAGGCATTTTCCGCCGGAAAAATTTTTTCTCAAAAATCGGACTCGGCCATGTTTTGAGCATTGTTAATACGCATCTTTGAGCAAAAAATCAGAAAAAACTAATGATAAAATCTCGAGAAAATGCCAAAAAAACCAGTTTTTCGGCATATTTCCGGCATTTTCGGCCGGAAATGAATTTTTTTCAAAATCGGGCTCCGTCACACTTAAGTATTGACATTTTCCATCAGTGTGCAAATTTCATGAAAAAATATAAAGTACAGCTCAGAAATTCAAGAAAACCTTTTCTCCGGCGAAAATCGGCTGTTCGGCGATTTTTAGAAAGTTCCGGCTTCAAAATCAATTTTATGGAAATTGAAACATGCTTGATGGTGAGCATGCTATAATAATGTTTTTGAATGAAAAAAAAAACAACCAATTATATGGAAAAAGTCTAATGAACATCCAGAAAAACGGCGATTTCCGGCATATTTCCGGCATTTTCGGCCGGAAAAAATTTTTTCACAACAATCGGACTAGACCATGTTTTGGGCATTGTTAATACGCATCTTTGAGCAAAAAATCAGAAAAAACTAATGATGAAATCTCGAGAAAATGCCGAAAAACCAGTTTTTCCGGCATATTTCCGCCATTTTCGGCCGGAAAAATTTTTTTTTCAAAAATCGGGCTCCGTCACATTTTGGGCATTGCCATTTCGCATCATTGTGCAAAAAATTAGAAAAAACTAATGAGCCGATCCCGAGAAAAGCTGGCAACAGACGAACGAACGAACGGACGAACGAACGGACAAGGGTTAATTTAAAGGACTACCTTAGGTAGGTCCAAAAAGTCACTAAAGATGCTGCATTATCTATCCCAAGTCAAGACAGACCAACAGAATTATTAGAGACAGACACTGAACATGTTGTCCTGCTGTCAACTCAAGATGCTAAGGATAAAGAGATTAATACAAGAGAAACACAAAACCAGAATCAACAAGATGATTCTGGAAGCAGTAATAGAACTTGTCGTTTCTACAAGAATGGCAATTGCAAGTATGGATTCAAAGGAAAAGAATGCAAATTTGCGCACCCAAAAATGTGCCGAAAACTTACTCAACATGGCACAAATAAACAAAGAGGATGCAATCTTGGAAAAAAATGTAAAGATTTCCATCCCAAAATGTGCTTCGACTCAATACGAAAAGGAGATGTTTCGCAACATCCTGCCGTTTTGTTCATGTGAAGGGAACCAGAAGAGAACCCATTATGGTTCAAAACACAGTAACTCACAACAACAACAAGCTATTGGCAGAAAAAGATGATGAGATCAAATCCTCTGAACCTGATCATTTTTTTAGAGATTGTCCGTTGATGAAGGAAGAATCATGGAGACACTGAACCCAAGATCACCTCGATCGAGAATCATCTTCATCACCTTCAGCAGACGCAACCTCTCCAATACCCCAGTTTCCGATGCCAACTGTACCGATGATCAGGCAAATTCCTCACCAAGCAAATTCAATCCAATCAGTTCCAATAATCAAACAACTTTGCTTTTTTTAATGTACCTGACTGTGCCCGCAAACTGTTCCAAGCAAAGTTCCTTTTATCGAAAATAACATATGTCATAAAGTTTACTGTTTGTTGGCCTATCAGAAACATGGCTCAACAACCATTAAAGATGCAGACTAAAAGTAGAGGTTATACTTTGTTCAAATGTGATTCATCACGCAAGAAAAATCAAGAGGGAGAGCAACTGGAGGAGTCTGCTTCTACATAAGAGATGATATAGCTGCTTCATGTGAAATAATCTACTCCCATAAATCACCAAGTGTACAACTCCTTTGTGTTTACTCAAAGACTGAAAACTTGGCTATGCTTGTAATATATAGACAGCCTGATGATAAGAGTAATGGAAATCCATCAACAGCTAAAGACCTTCTTACACCGCTCAAAGGTGCGAAACAAGCCCTTTCCGCCTTGGAACCTGTCCCAAACATAATTTTTGGTGGCGATTTCAATCTTCCAAAGTCAACATGGCCTGATGGACTACCCAAAACCGGATGCTCTATGGAAGAAAGATCAATGCTGAATGATCTAAATCGATTTTGCAACGAGTTGTTCATGTCCCAATATGTCAATCAACCCACACACAAAGATGGGAACACCCTAGACCTTGTCTTCACAATAATGAAGATCTTATACATGACTACTCAATTTTACCAGTGTTACAAAGCACTTCACATCACAGTATTGTTATGGTATCAACTAGGCTCAAAGTTCAAAATTTTGCTAGTGAATGATAAACCCAGAACCACGTTCCAAATTCAACGCTTGAATTTCTTCTCAGATGAAATTGATTGGAATAAGTTAAAAGAAGAATTGAAAACAAATTGACTGGGATGTAAAATTTTTTAACAGTGATGATCCACAAGAAATTTTGAAAGTATCAATCAAAATATGTTTGGACGTATGCAGAGGACGAATACCAGTCAGAACAACCAAAGATACCAGGAAGAAATCAAACGTTGAAAGATCTCGCCGCTCTCTTACGAAAAGAAGAAGAAAAATTACAAAGCAATTTTTAAAATGCACGTCCCAATAAAGAAGACTAAAATAACAAAGGAACTTTTGACAATTGAAAAGGACTTTACAAAAAATCATTTAGGGATTCCACGTGTTATGTTGAAAAATATAGCAATCAATTCCATAAAGAAAAACTCAAAATTTCTTTGCTTATGCGAGAAGAAAGCAAAGATAAAAACGAAAATTGGCCCTCTGCTGAAACACAAATGGTGAATTAACACAACGAAGCAAAGAAATGGCTGGAAATTCTGTAAGACAATATGTTTCCGTCTTCAGTGCACCAAAACCATTCGATATAATGCAGAGTGAAAAATGATGAAGTCAACGTAGATATCATTTTCAGATCTACAAGTTACAGAAGATGATTTAATAAAAGCAATCAA
>NW_027103959.1:5492-29489 GCF_902728285.1 Clytia hemisphaerica | reverse complement strand
CAAAAGCCAGGATTTGTACCTCCGTTTCTTAGTGACTGCCTAGAATAAAAGCCGTGTAAACGAAACGTCACGGTTTTTTTTTTCTACGCAGTCACGTCTATGTATAGGCTACTAATCAATCAATTACAATGTCTTTGTTTAGATCAATTCTGTATCGGTCGGCCTGCTGGTGATTACTCAAGAACATTGAAGGATCTGGTGAACTCACCAAACATTGCTTGTTTCAACGGATATCTACGTTGCTCTGGTGCTCCATTGAATACCCTAGAAGTCAGGACATGTCCTTCTGGATCTATCTGGTCACCATCTTCAACTTCTAGCAATACTGGAGCTTGTATCACCAGACCAAATACTTTGGATGCAAGATGTCCAGGTAAAACACCATTTTTTTTCGTTTTAACCCTTCAAACCCAAATGATATGTATATACGTTCAAAACTAGCCAATGTACCGAGTCCAATATACCGAGCCCAATAACCTACACATACCGAGTCTTTTCGAAATAGTATAAAAAATACCTTTCTAAAGCTGGGTGTCCACTGGAAAAAATAATTCATCGCGAATCTATTTGTCGCAAAAAATAGACCAGTAAAACTCGAACTCAACATTTTTTTAGCATTAGGGTTGGTAGAGCTTCTACAATTTGACAAAACTTTGATGCAACTTCTTCTGCCATTATGGAATAAAACTTTCGCTATGCATAAGCAACTACCATTTTATGTTCAGATTCAATTAGGCCAATTTGTTTGCCGGGGTGTACAAAGAAGAAGTGCAGAGACATGAATTACCTACTTAACACGTTTAATTTTCTTTTACTTTCAGTCTGTGCTGGAATCTTTAGTGGTTCTGTTCCTTTCTCAACACTATTAACAACATACGACTGTCGATCATATTACTCGTGTAACAATGAAGCTCACTCGCTTGTAAACTGTCCACAAGACACCACAACTTTGGTTTTCTAATGATCCACGACCCACATATTATAACCCTAATACTAAACTTTGTGAGCGTATTCCAGTAGCCACTTGTAGTCCAGGTTCGTACTCATAATCAGTTGACTCTGTAAAAATATCATTCAAAGTTATCCTGTCTCAGACCGATTTGTTCTGGTTTAAGGGAAGCTTTTGAGTCAAAATAAATCAGTAAGACTCTGGGAAGACTCTGCAAACTTTGAAGAATCTCGGTCACTTTAGTAAAAACAGTGTTCAAGGTTTGCCGTTTCAGTCAAAGTTTGCCGTTTTAGACGAATTTTTATGTTAGCAAAATATAAAAAGTAAAGATCAGATACAACATTTTTGTGTAAATTTCAAGTTCCGTGACATGAGATTTTGCCTTAACCACTATAGTACGATAAAAGAGGGAATTTCCGAAAATACCTACTTTTTAATGAAAACTAAGATCTTGTTCCTTCAAAAATGACGATACATAAACTATAGACATGACATTAATTGGTTATTTACTTATTTATTTACAGTTCAAGGTTATTGGAGTTCATGGACTTACGCAGCTAGTTCTAGTTGTTCTGTTGACAACAATTTCCAATGTTCAGAAACACAAACAAGACTTTGTAACAGTCCTTCACCAGTCCCATCAAATGATCCCAATCGTCAATGCCCTGGTCTTCCTACTCAACGAGTTCCATGTCGAGCTGGAGCATCAGGTTGTGGAGGTAAAACTGATTATTTAGTTTTATCAAATCAATCTCTGTTATCTAACCGAATCGCTTTTAACTTTTAGTTTTTAAAGTAAATACACGCTTTTTTTATAAGAATAACTTCTATAAGAATATCAGGGTGAGATTTTAGAGTTAGAACAATAGGCCTATTGTTTAGAACAATAGAAAAATAAGAATAATGCTCACCCTCAGCCAAAGTACACTATTCTTATAAAAAAGGGTATAATTACATTATACAGTAGAATCTCATTTATTCGAACTTCTTTTATTCGAATCTTTCTATAATTTGAACTTTTTCTATTCCCCGTCAAGGTGAAAACATTTTCTATAATTCGAATCTCTCTGTAATTCGAATAGATAAGATTCACCGCTCGAGTTCGAATTAGTGTGAGTTAACTGTGCTTTGACCGGAAACGATTCTGCTCTTCGATGAAATTTAAGGATTTTCTTAGACTTCATTAATTTCATGGATAACGCTATAATGATGGCATCTAAACGATATTCGTGAAGTTTAATAGCCGTCAAACTTTTACTTCACGACTTTTTATATTACGATCTCTTTCAAATGTTTTAAGCCTGAATTATTTCAAGCTTCGGCGTTTTTATGGAACTTTGTTTGCGAACGGGGCCCATTTTTAAGCTAGATTCTTTCATGTTCTCGGGATTTTTACATATAGTTTTATAGAAATCGAATTTAGTGAAACTTTTTGGACAGTTGACACCTAAAATTGCCAAAATTGATTTTCTTCATAAGCAAGAACAAAAAAAAATCATTTGAAAAAATGTTTTTTTTTTTTTTTCAGATGCTTTCTGTCAAAGCAGAATAGCAGGTAACTACTCAAAGACATTGGAGTTATCCACACCCACCCACCAACTTAGGCTGTTACAAAGAATATATTACTTGTTCTGGACCACCATCCAATACGAAGACGTACGAAAAATGTATTTTGAACGATCAAATTTACTTCCCTGAAAAAGGACGATGTTTCCGTGACGACCCTGACCCAAACTGCCCGAGTAAGTATTCGGTACATTGCCTGAAAATAATAAATGGTCTCAGAGACTTGATCCGATATATGGACTTTTCATCCATATTTATTAAAAATCCATTGAATATATAACTTTTCGTCTCTTTTACTAACACCTTTATTTTCATTCATTTGGAGCCATTTTAACGGAACTGAATCCATGCAGATCCATGTGTAACAGAAGTGGCATATTATGATATTGAATAATAAGCAGATATTCAATAATAAGCAGATATTCAATAGATTGGTTATAATGAGATTTATTTTAACCCGAGGTGATGTAATATATACATCATCAAGGGTTAATAAATCTAATAACCAACATAAGAAAACCTATTGAATAGAATATGTTTTATTATTACCTAGAGGCAAAAACAAAGCATTAATTATGTCAATAGTCGAATGTTTCACATAAAACACTCCCATAATCGAACGTTCGAATGTTTTTCTTTTTTAATGATTTTCTTAATTACTTTGAGTCATAAAGAGTTGTTAATTATTCATCAATGGCTATTTTTGCCTACAGGTATATAATGATGTATATTATTATATTAGAATAATCCATTGATTCTTTTTTTACCATAGACGTTGGATGTGCTGGCAAAGCTGATGGTGACCATCCGTTCTCAAATGACTTGCATGATTGCCGACAATTTTATACTTGTCTTAACGAACAACCAACTTTAAATACTTGCCCTACTGATGCTCAAAACCGGTCTTCATACTATGATGGTTTTTTCGAAAAGAAATGTGTTAACCTTCCACAAGATCTGGTGCGAAGAACTTGCAACTACAGTATGTATACAAAAATGCTATAAGTGAAACTAAAAAACACAGTAGTGTGGTACGACGTTTCGACGGTTATCTTTATCAATCCTTGATAAGTCCTTGAACTTGATAAAACACACTACTGTGTTTTTTATGTTCACTTATACAATACTATAGTATAGTATAGTACTATAGACAGCTATAGAGTCAATATTTAACGTAAATAGCCCAGTAATCTAGGACATTCAGATCATTGACTTCAAAGCCCCGATGGGGCTAGACCTGAAACTTCTGGATGGGAAATAAAGTTACTTATTTCCCATTCAAAAAGCGTGACCCGCGTGGTTTTAACATAAACGTCAGATTGAAAGTAGTACACCTACCTATCGCAGGATTCCGGTTAAATAATGAAGGTTAAAAACAAAGAAAAGGCTATATTCAATATTCATTGATTTAATTGCACCCACAATATAACACAAAAAAAAGAAAGATAAGAACCAGTCAATCAGTCGGGAACACTATATGGAAAAGGCAACTATTGTCTTAACGGGAAATATTTCCCGAACGGGAAGGTGGAAAACTTCCCGAAATGGCTAGACTTTCCAAATTGGAAAGTTCACCAGTTTCCCGATCGGGAAAGTGGCCTCTGAGCACTCCGGAAATGCCTGTGAAAATTTAAAAACTTGCCCCTCTTGTAAAGGAGGAAAAATAAATAATATTCACCAGGTAGTTAAGAAATCCACCGGGTAATCGCTTCTTAATTCTACTTTCCCCATTCCCAATGAAAACCTTTTGAAACTTTTTCACGATTGGGAAACAAAAATCTGCTTTGTTTACAAAAATTCTATTTCCCGTTCGGGAACGATGAAAAGTTCTTGACCAAAACGGGAAACCGTAATAGTGATGAAATTTTAAATCTGGAAATAGTTTCCTTTTCGGGTTATTTTCACCTTCCCGTTCGGGAAATACTTCCCGTTAAGGCAATAGTTGCCTTTTTCATATAGTGGTTCCGACTGTCAATCCAATGTGAAAAAGCTTGTGAATTAAAATTGATGAGTAAGCAAACGATTTCACTCTTATTTAAAAACAAAACATTTAAATGCGATTGACTTTAAATTTGGTCTAAATCATAATAATGGGATGGACAGAACTTAGGTTTGGCTCCTTACTTACGTTTATCAAATTTATAAGAACAATTTTATAAGAACATCAGCCTCAGATTAAGGCCCGCAGAATAATAACTCTATTGTTTGGAACAATAGGAATTTAAGAACAATCTCAGACTCAGTCAAAATATAGTGGTTCTTATTGTATTCCTCGGGTTCCACATGGACCCGTAGCTCAATGGTAGAGCAAATGCCCGCGAATGGCATGGTTGTGGGTTCGAGTCTCGTTGCTTTTCCAATGGTTCTGGTGGCTGGTCAGAAGACAACATGAGAGCGAATGTATTCAGTTCATTGATTTTCTTTATAATTTTCATTTTTTTTCTCGTTTAGTTCAAGGGTGGTGGTCTACCTGGGCTCCTGCTCAAACTTGTTCACGAAACGGAGCTAACCAATGTGTCAGATCACGAACTCGATCATGCAACAATCCCTCGCCAAAGAACGATCCTTTCCCTTGTGGTTATTCTGTAGCTAACTTGAGAGATGAGTCTGACACTATTGCTTGTCTGGAAAGCGAATGTGCCCGTAAGTATGAGTGCGTCATCCGACGGTGGCTATTCTGAACAATTTTTTTTGTTTGTTTTAATTGGAGCAGACAACTATTTAAATCTTAAGACCGAAAAGTTTTTCAACATGTTTTTGTTTCCAAGACTATAAGTATGAAATACTCAATGGGCTTTTCCAGAAATAGTCCGTGCCCCCTGTTGAGGATATTGGATATCCAGGGGGTAAAGTGTCTTTTCAAGTAGAAAATACGATATCCAGGGGTAAGCATCTTTATAAGAGAGGATATCCAGGAGGTTCAGCATATTTTTAGGAATGGATATCTTGGGGGTCTTTACTAATAAGGTAGGATATCCGCCAGGGGGTTTGATACTTCGAAAAATCAATATACTCAACAGTGGGGGTAAAAAATTTTTTCTGGAAAAGCCCAATGCGTCACACTTGCTAATTGTTCAATCTTTTTTATTGTGATCTTCAATATTTCAGAATCAGAATAGTCGATAACGCATGTTCACTCCCGGGAGTGTGAAAATGTGTGGGGCTCGTATTTTTAACTTTTTTACAAAATTTCACTGAAATCCAAAATTGTTGTACATTCGAAGTCAAGCGAATTCATAATGGATCAACACCTTGAAATATTTCTTGCTTCTGTTTCTTTATAGAGCCATGTCAAGGAATCACATGTCCAGCATCATCGACTTGTGTCAATGTTGGAGTAAGCTACCAATGTCAATGTAACGCTGGCTATCAACTCATTAGTGGAAACCAATTAACCGTCGTCTGTCAGGGTAAGTTTGATGTGGTTATTTTGGTGTCGTCTTCTAGTAATTTGGAAGTTTCTCTTACAATATTCAGTGTCAAAAATTCTTCCAGTTCACACGATGGATTTGTCCATCTCAGTGAAGTATATGAAGGAGGCTTGTCTGTTCGCATAATTGACCAAAGTTTAAAAGAATATATGCCAATTTATTGGGGGGGGGGTCAAGGGGTACTGAGTATCGAAATACCGGAATACCGGACACAATGAACTCCAAATACCGTCACCGAAAATTTTTACATTTCATTTTGGACCTATTTCGTGAGGAAAGGTATTTCAACTGCAAAAATTGTTGATGAAATAAGGAGTAAGGGATACCTGGGATACCTTGTTAAAAACTTCCTGTTGAAAAGTTCATTTTCAACTGTTATTAGCTTAGTTTATCAGACGAACGATCTAATTTCCAAGTGCAAATAGCATAGAAGAAGTGAAGTTTGATTACTGACAAAGTGCAACCATGGTTTGTGCCGACCGAAGAAAATTTCGATTTTAACACTTTCTTATTTGGCTAAAAGCACTATGTTTTAGAATGTTTTTACTATTGTAACTAAGTCCCTCAAAAGGCTCTTATTATGGATAATTCTCTAGTTCCGCTTTTGAGAATTAGGCAGTACCTATCCCATCACCTTCCTTTGAGAAAAGGGCAATAGTATGGCTACTTGACCAAGATTGGGGAGGCAAATTAAAAAAAATTGTGGCTAAAAGTGTGTTTTTTGATGTGAAATTAGGGAGAGGGACTCCAGATTGGTTTAGTCCGTCCATTCGCCTTTGGATCAAATTCTACTCCAATAAACAAAAAAGACATTTGTAAGTGCTTGAGAGAAGGTAGCACTTTTTTTGTAAAAAGTCATTATTTAAAGGATGGAAGTATAGTATGGACTATAACCACAAACAAGCTACCACTAGACTGATTAGAGGTGGAACTGTTTCTGACCCATGTCACCACGCTACTGTTTGGGAGCTAAAGTGGTATATACATACTGTGTCAAAACTGATCGTTTTAGATAACATGAGTGCAGTTTTCTAAAATTTAAGAAAGTTTAGTGCCGCAGGCGATTTTTAGAAATCTCTTTATGAAGAAAACAGTTCAGAAAGATTTCAAAGTTACCAAAATACCGTACTTTTTTTCTTAAAATACCGAAATACCAGATAGAAAAAAGGCCGATACCGTGTCACCGTAAATCTCTAAACCCCCTCCCTTTATTGTTTAAAATCCATTTTCTGACTCAGACGAAGAATTTTCCTTTGACCACAAAGTTTATCGAAATCCGTTATGGTTGTTTTGTTGTAATTTTCTAAAAATGCGAATGTTCTCTTAAGATGTTCTCAAATTTGTTGACTTTAAAGCCTCATTTTGGGAACTTTGTTTTTATAGAAAAAAAAAACTTATATTTTATCTTCTATTACAGATATTAACGAATGTGCCAATTCTCCATACCCATGTCTGTCAACACAACGTTGTACTAACATACAGGGATCATATCAATGCTTGTCTGGTAAGTTGAATTAGCTCAAGCTGGGCTGTACCACCCTGCACACATATGACTTTTTATCTTTTGAAAAATCTTGATATTTGTCAATCTATTTTGGTGAGAGTGATACCTTATCGGCCAAAACTTAGTCCGCCCTTAGTGACTAAATTTTTACGAGGTGACTAAAATTAGGACCGACTAATAAATAAGGCCGACTAAAATTAAGGTCGACTAAGTTTTGGCCGATAAAGTACTGTGTTTTTGACACTACTATCTTTTTTGGGCTGTAAAATAACATTGCATCGATTTATAAATAACATGATTAAAGTTGAAGTAGTAACTATGCGCTCCATGGCAACAATCAACTAGCTAGCCTTCATTCTCTCATCTTTGTGGGAAAAAAAAACGCCAAGAGAGTACAGTTTCTTCATTCTTTACGCGCTTTTTTTTATAAGAATGGTGTAAATTGTAAATCCATTTTATCATGGACATTCTTAACTTTTTTGGGAAAATCATCTTAAAATATTCTTACAGCGTTCTTAGATTAGGATCCTAATTCAGACTAGATTTCACATTTAGTACATACGTCTCAAGCATAAAATAGTATTTTTGTGAAAGGAGTGAGCCTTACTTGGGGGTAATTGACAATTTATGAAAATCATGGACATTCTTATAAAGTGTATTCTTATAAAAAAAAAGAGCGTGTAGGTCCAATTTCGTTTCGATTGTATTTTTAGCAGATTTTTGAATTTATTTTCCAGCGTCTGAACCAGAAGAATTCGAAGAATCTTGTCTAATTTGTTGTTTTAAAGTCCATTTCCTTCTGCAAGTCCATTTCTTTTGACCACTGTTATAAAGGCTGGGCTCCACTTTTCACTTTGCCTGAAGAAAAGATTACGTCATAAAAAAGTTCCGCGCGAACAAAAAAAAAAAAGTTGAGGGAAGTTCTACTTTTTTCATCATCCGTTACGTCAATTTTGACCAATGGAATTGCTTCATTTTTCAACCTTACAAAAACGTCAAAAAGTTTTCGCTCATATTGCGCGAAAGTGGAGACCGGCCTTAAGTTATAATTCACGTACAGCGCGTACAGAAAGTAGAACATGATTGATTACCCCTTTCATCTTCTTCTTTTAAAGCTGTATGCACTGCCAACCCAAATACTTGCAACGATGCTAACGCTCAATGTATTTCAACTAGCCAAGGATCAGGATACACGTGTAATTGTAATACGAACCTTTTCACTCAATCAAATGGCAATCAAAATAATGCTGTCTGTACTGGTAAGTAAACACCCAAATAACGTACATTCATAAGGCCCATATAACGCTAAATTGACGTTCATGAAAGAACGCCCAGTATCTCTGTATCCTCTCTTAGTTATCTCGTTCGTTCGTTTGTTCGTTCGTTCGTTCGTTCGTTCGTTCGTTCGTTCGTTCGTTCGTTCGTTCGTTCGTTCGTTCGTTCGTTCGTTCGTTCGTTCGTTCGTTCGTTCGTTCGTTCGTTCGTTCGTTCGTTCGTTCGTTCGTTCGTTCGTTCATCTAGTCTTCTAGACATTCGTTCATTTATCTAGTCTTCTAGACATTCGTTCATTCATCTAGTCTTCTAGACATTCGTTCATTCCTCTAGTCTTCTAGACATTCGTTCATTCAACTATTCTTCTAGACATCAATGAATGCTTACTTCCTGTAAACCTTTATTGTGGATCAAGTCAAGTTTGCTTAAACTCAATTGGTGGTTTTACATGTCAAGCAGGTAACACATATTTATTTTCTCAGTCAAACTCTTAAGGGAAATATTTTGTCGAGAAATAATGCTGCTGAATTTTGTCCAAATTTTTGTTTTGATTGTTAGGCCGGTGAAGTATTAAATGAAATAGTTGGCGGTATTTCATCGGTTGCTACCGCCCTCTATTTTGCTAAATGTAATTTTCTGATCTCTCAGAAATGAGAGAGAGGTGAGGTCTAGATCTATTGCTGTTCGGTATAGAAATCAGAGATATGATTTAGCGTAGTGAACATCATGTTTATAGAAATCTAATCTTTATAGAATTCAAAAACATACTGGGAACAAATCGGGTTAATAAATCTCAATAACCAACTTTTACCTATTGAATATCTGCTTATCATACATATAACACAAGTCAATTAATTTTTGCGACCCCCGTCCTTTTCACGCGATTTCTTTCATTTTCCTATTGGTTTAGCCTTTTTTTGTGATTTTAAGGGCTAATTTTGCGAAATTTAATCCACTCAAGGCAGTTCTTATAACGTATTATAATCTACTTTTTATTCTATAGAACAATGCAACTCAGAACGATGTGGACTTAACAAACTTTGTACCAATATAAACGTTCAACCAGGGTATGCATGTTCTTGTGCTCCAGGTTTTGTTACTTCACTCCAGAACTCCAACAACTGTGTCTGTAAGTAGACGTTTCTCTTTCTCTTTAAAAAAGTTCTTAGTCTCTCTAATTCAATTTTCAAGGAGAATTGGGTTTTCGTCGAATAAGGGAGCGTAGTGAATAGTAGAGTTGATAGTTTCTCGTTTGTCAGTGACTTCATATTCCTCAGCTCGCAACCCAAAATTTGCCATTTTCAAGGAGGGTTTCAACAATTCTTTTAATTATAATCATATTATAATTTCCTTTTGATCATTTGCAATACATTGGTTTGAAAATCAGTTTCCTTATTCTTTTTATAAGCTCATCCAAATCTTGAAAATTATATAGCCTTTCGCATGAAGATGATATTATATTATTGTACTATTTTTTTAACTCGTATCTTTTCTAACAGTACCATGTGACAACAACCCATGTCAAGCCAATTCTGCATGTACCAATAACGGAAACTCGTTCACCTGTACCTGTAACTCTGGATTCAAATTGGTTAACAATGTCTGTGTCGGTAAGTCTCTTCTTTATAATAAGAACAAGTAAAATTATTACTGTTCTCAACTTATTTCTTGGGGTTTTCCTCGGTGGTATCTTCTAAAAAACTTTTTCACGGGATCTACGACCATCTGACAATGATTATCTATGAATTGGAAGGTCAGCCGTCTAAACTAAAGCTAACAATCCTAACATTGGCATTTGGATTCTATGAATTACTTACTACTGTACTTAGACGCAGATAGCTTTAATTCCCTAGTCTCTCTAAAGGGAAACTCAGCCGTCATTGGCATTTGGATTCTATGAATTACTTACTACTGTACTTAGACGCAGATAGCTATAATTTACCTTCCCTACTAGTCTCTCTAAGGGTTACTCAAAGAAATGGTTAAAAAAGTTAAGAGAGTTTCCCAAAATTGTCTCTTCAAGGGTCACTTTTTTGCTGATTTTGTCTGTGTTAGGAAAAGATTTGAGCGTACATTGGATTTTCTTTTCTCTTTTTCTATACAGACATTGACGAATGTACAGAACTTGGAGCAAATGGTTTACCTCTCCACAATTGTGCTGCCGGTACTCAAGTCTGTGTTAACACTATTGGTTCATTCAGATGCGACTCAGGTACTTTACTTAAATTTATTATACCTTATTGATCTTGGAAGACAAACGGACGTTATGGGTTATCCTCTAAAATAAACTTGATCAAATATGTCAAAATCTTCCCCTATGGTGTATGAAAGTCTCTATTTACTAAAACTTCTTTGGCGAAACTTGTTAGATAAATCTTCTGTGATATGAAATCTAAAGATGTAATTTGTTCAAGTTATGGGGACTGTTTTATAAAACATTTTAAAAATAAGAAGACAAAAAAAAACAGAACAGAAAAAATGGTTCAGGAGACAAATCTAGCGAGAAGCCTAATTTGTTCAAAAAAAACGAGATTTCGAATGATAGAAAGTGTTTTACAATTGAATTCCCCTTGATATGGGAGCTGGATATTAATTCGAATCATAGAAAGGTTTCCAAGGTTCTATTAAAAGAAAACCCACTGTATTTCTACCCTTTTTTTCGTATACATAGCTCTTCAACAGTGTACCGTTGGGCGTTGCCCTGGAGCCAACAAAGTCTGCCAAAACATCCAGACTTCGCCTGGGTACTCATGTTCATGCAATACCAATTTTGTTCCATCTGTCGTCGCCAACTCTATTGACTGCGTGTGTAAGTATTTCTTTTAACTTATTTGTTACATATTATTTTGAGAAGAGCTTTATGGTGTAAGCCATAGCACACCCTTCCTTCTGGCCATATGACCACGATAGTGGTATTTTTTCATGAGGTTGGAAACCTTAAATTGTACTATTTGTTCGTGTTACCTCTACTATAAATAGAAAAAGCCATTGCAGGTAGAGTGTTCGATTATCAAAGGTCATAATCTAGCTCTAAAGAATAGACAGTTCCAGGCTTTAAGGCCTTACTTGAAGAGTAGTAGTTTTACTTTCTTAGCGAAGGAACATATGACGTAGCCTGGGCCTCTAGCTGACATTTGAAATTGCTTGAACGTTGAAAAAAATTTGCTTGATACTTCTTATAACTTTATTCTCTCTCATTTCTCCTAACAGTACCATGTGCCAACAACCCATGTCAAGCCAATTCTGCATGTACCAATAACGGAAACTCGTTCATCTGTACCTGTAACTCTGGATTCAAAGAGGTTAACAATGTCTGTGTCGGTAAGTCTCTTCTTTATAATAAGAACAAGTAAAATTATTACTGTTCTCAACTTATTTCTTGGGGTTTTCCTCGGTGGTATCTTCTAAAAAACTTTTTCACGGGATCTACCACCATCTGACAATGATTATCTATGAATTGGAAAGTCAGCCGTCTAAACTAAAGCTGACAATCCTAACATTGGCATTTGGATTCTATGAATTACTTACTACTGTACTTAGACACAAATAGCTTAATTCCCTAGTCTCTCTAAAGGTTACTCAAAGAAATGGTTAAAGAAGTTAAGAAAGTTTCCAAAAAATTGTCTCTTAAAGGGTCACTTTTTTGCTGATTTTGTATGTGTTGGGAAAAGATTTGATCGTACGTTGAATTTTCTTTTCTCTTAATCTAAACAGACATTGACGAATGTACAGAACTTGGAGCAAATGGTTCACCTCTCAACACTTGTGCTTCTGGTACTGTCTGTGTTAACACTATTGGTTCATTCAGATGCGATTCAGGTACTGATTGATTATGTCCCAAAAAAGAATTGGCATCCTCGTTTTTAAATTAATGTCTAAATTATTCCCCTAAAATTGTATTTCCAACTAGACATTACTTTTCATGATAACATGATTAAAAATCTACAGACTACCAATTTTTTTTTTTATTGAAAAAGGTTATGGTATATTAATTTAAGGGGTTAGATTTCTTATTGTCTGGAAGCTTTTAGCGTGTTTAAAATTAAACAAAAGCCTACCCTCGTTCCATGCGTATTATTCGTCTATTTGATACTTACTGATAGCGTCATATGATTCTTTCGTGTCCATCAGTATCGCAAATAAAGCCTTGGATACAAGCCCGGGGCGGAGGTGCTTGGGCCTAAAGAGGTACGCGGGATATGCCGCTGGTTGGGCTACCTTTTTTACCCCAGGTAGGGTCGCAAAAACACCTTAATAGAAAAATCAGTCCTTTGTAGGTTAATTTTTTGGGGGAATTTGGATATAAAGATAGAAAAACGAGTCCCATACAGGGTACATACAAGGCGACGAGGTTGCGTCTTTTGAAGGAATAATATTTTTTTGTTTAATTTTCAGTACAGTAATTTACTTTTTCCATTACGATAGCAAACTCCTGTACCGGTAAACAAGACGGAGAACGTTTCCCATTGGCAGGCTCCAACACTCAGTACATTGAATGTGATGCTAGTGGAAACAGTGTCACTAAATCGTGTCCAAATGGTGTTATATCATCTTTCAGTCTTACTCTTGGAAGTAGATCATTCGGAAATGGTATCTGGTTCTCACCAGTCTTTTTGACCTGTGTCAATACCACAAATAATGCTAACCCACCAGGTAACTATTCCATCTGGCACACAACATTGGGGGGGGTTTCATGGTTGACGGAGGAGCGGAATTGGCCCTTTTTTCGGACGGAGTGGCGGAATTTGGCGAAAATTTAGACGGAATTACGGAAATTGGGTTCTCTGACGGAGACGGAAAATTAGACAATTTTAGTGCGGAAAAACGGAATTTAGCAAAAAAATTGGCGGAATTTCGGAATTGGTAAGAGATTTTCAAAATTTGCGGAATTTTCGACAAAAATATTGAATTTCAAAGGAATTTTCGGTGACGGAATTTTGGTTCAATTTAAGACGGTGTGACGGAAATTGGAGAAAAAATTGGCGGAATTACGGAATCGGGTACCCCCTGAAACCCCCCCAACATTGTTGTAACGTTCATTTAACGTTATATGGACGTTGTGAACGTTAGATAAACGTTGAAACAACGTTGTGTGCCAGCTGAGATTTCACTCTTTTTTTGTAAGAACACTCATTTTTGCTCAATTCTGACCAAATGCTTTTAATCAATTCTGTTCAATTTTTAAAGATAATTGACAACAACACTTTAAAAACAAGGCATTCAATCATTGTATACATTCGGAGAAGATTGTATTAACTCCGTCTTTTGTTCTTTCAGNAAGTTTGGCGGAAAAAACTGGAGAATCCCAGCTTTTAAAAAGGCATAAGGTACGTACATGCCCGTACCCTTTACTTGTCTGGTTACTCCTCGGGGGGGGGGGGGGGTCTTAGAGTATTCATCGGCTGACAAAATGATTCGTCGTTGACAAAAGGATTCGTCGGGTTGACGGAAAAAATTGCTTTTCAAGAACTTCCGCCCGTTATTACGCGCGCAGCGCGTCTCCTTTGGTATAATGTGCGCGCGGTCGACTAAGTTCCTATATATCGCTCAACCACTTTCAAAATTCAGACTTCGTGTATGACTACATGACATCAATTTTCGTATCAATTTTTAAATCCTCAGATCACTCCGATCGCAAGTGAAGGATCCTCAGTGCTTTATATTTTAAATCATGAGATTGCTCCAAAACGAAAATCTTCCAACCCTTGGACCTTATCAGGTATTTTCAGCTGACAGAGGGAAGGAAGGCTCCTTATTTTGTTCTATAAAGACTGATTTTAGCTTATTTTTGGGTTTTTAGAATTAAAATTTCCAACCCCTCCAACAATTAGCCCTCCCCCTACTAAGAACCTAATAAGAGTAAGATACAGTTTGCTTGTTGGTTCTTGGTTTTAACCATAGACCCTACTGTGGTTTATAAATTGTGAAGACAAAATTTCAAGGTAAAGAGTTTCATATTCAAGTTAAATCTTCATACAGTTACTCAACAACAACAGACAGGCCTGTCTGAGAAAAATCAAATCAAAAACAGTCGAAAAGATGACTTTCGGAGTAGGAAGTGTCAAAGACAAAGGGAAAGGGGGAAAACGCAACAAAAATATTTTCAGATGAAGTTTTAATTTGGATTTCTTCCATAAAATACACTAAAATCAAATCTGATGAACTAAGAAATTTATAAAACTACTTGACATGATCCAAATATTTTCAGCTTTTGGTATTGTCCGTGTGAAGCCAAACAGTTTTTCATCACTGCATACAAAAAATTTGAGATTCTTGAATGTTTGCCAATATGCGAGATTTCTGATAACATAATAAGGGAAATGTAACTGAATGTAATGTCTTGTATTTAAAAACCATATGACGAGCGATATTTATAAAAGTTCTCTCCCAATTCTCTCGTTTGCGACAAAGGTACGTCCTTGACTTTTTAAGAATCTCAACAATCAACAATCATTAGTCTACGGCTTGCCGATAATCAAGAAGAAATTATTCACATTGTTTTACTGTTTCAAAAATGTTGTCTTTTTTAACCATTATTAATTACAACCAACGCATACGTTTCAATCATGGAACTCCTTTCCTCTGCTTTTCTTTTCCATGCATATCGAAACAAAAACATAGAAAAAGACTCAGTGCTTTCAATCTGATTAATCCAATGATGAAGGGTGGTTTCTTCTCTATCGAAATAATACTGTACACCATATCTGCATTTTCAATTATCAATCTAGACTTTCAAATACATCTCTGAAAAATCTGCAACACCCCTCACTGCGAAACAAAGCTTCTGGGATCGATAAATGCTTCTCTATTTTGTCAAAAAATGCAAACACTAAAATCGAATATTTTCGTTCGAATCTATAACGTTCGAATTAGATTTTCGAATAAAAACATTCGAAACTACAAGGCGGAAGTAAAAGGGCGCTATCAGTGAAGCATAAAAAGCTGATAATACGCAGGGAACGAGGTTGGTAAAAGGGCTGCTCCGCTCTCTCAGCGAGAGGTTCGAAAAATTGGCTCTTCGTTCGTGGGACTCTCTTTTGAAAAGAAGTGACCTGAATGGGACTGAAATGTGTTTTTGCGGCATTTACCTGGGACTCGTGAAGGTGAAAAAAGGTACCCCCGCCCCCCTGGGCTGGTGCAATATACTCGATTTTCGGGATTTTTTTAAATTTTTAGAATTTTGGTAGTTTGGAATTTCTTTTTACATTCCCTTTGACCAATGTGCTTTTCAGATATTTTGGACTTTATAGATCCCGAGGCTGTTGTAAAATTTTCGGCTGGGGATAAAAAATTTTCGTCACTTTCCCCCGACATATTTACCCAGAAAAGGCACTCTAGTTTTGTCTAACAGATTTCCCGGAAAAAGAATATCCAATTAAAAAGCTGTTGTTTTCACCTTTCACTAGTGCTTCTCAAGACTCTACACTATATTTGTGAGGTTAACTAGGAAATCGGCATCATCACGAAAACGGCCGAAAAATGTAACAGGCTAGTGAGTTTCAACCAATAAAATAACGTATTTTCACTAGCGTTAAATTTTTCGCCGATCGTAGGTAGTGATTATCCTGGATTACCTCAATATTATTTGCAACGCAAACAGAGTGGAGGACCGTACTTAAACGTTCTGGAGCGCGCGTAACCCCTTTTTCTAAACATAGTCTTCTAACAATAAAAAACTTTCGTGAAGCCTTATCAACTATGAATTGGGAACTTGTAACAGAAACACATCATGCAGAACATTCATTTCATGCTTTTAACGAAATTTTCACAAGAACATACAAAAAGACTTTTCCAAAACAAAGAATCGAAATAAAACCAAAGACGATTAAATTTCCGTGGATGACAACAGGATTATTGAAATCTTCAAAACGCAAGCAAAAATTTTATGACAAATTCTTGAAAAATAGGACCCTAAAAAATGAAAACGTCTACAAGGCGTATCAAAAACTCTTCGAGAAAATCAAGAAAAAAGCCAAAAAGAACTATTTCTCAAAACGTATCAATAAATTTCAAGGAAATTCCAAACAAACATGGAATGTAATTAAAGATATTATCGGCAAATCAAAAACTTTTAATAAATTTCCCCAAGAACTTACTTACAAGAACATCAACTATGATAAAAAAGAAGACATAGCTGATATTTTTAACGACTTCTTCTCTACCATAGGAAAAAATTTAGCATCAAAAATACCACAAACAAATCAAAATGTTTTGTCATATATTGAAAACTACCAAAGCTCTATGAATACAGAACCTTTAACTCTCGACGAACTTGATAAAGCATTCAAATCTCTACAAGCTAACAAAAGTCCAGGAATTGATGAGATTGACGTCAATGTTGTCTTCAAAATATATGACATTATCAAACCTTTTCTTCATCATATTTTCAACCTCTCCTTAAAACAAGGCATATTTCCGAATGAATTAAAAATTGCTAAAGTTACACCCGTTTTTAAAACAGGAGACAAAAATGACCCAGGGAATTATAGGCCAATCTCAGTTTTACCATGCTTTTCAAAACTCCTCGAGAAAATCATGTACAACAGGCTCTATGACTATCTTCAGCAGCATAAAATTCTATATCAAAAACAATTTGGCTTCCAACAAAAACACTCGACTGAACACGCTCTACTCGAATTAATCAGTGAAATTTCAAATTCTTTCGAAAAGAATAAATTCACCATTGGTATTTTCATTGACCTTTCAAAAGCATTTGACACTGTTAACCATGACATACTAATCTCAAAAATGGAACGATACGGAATAACAGGTACTAACTTAGACTGGTTTAAAAACTATTTGACTGGACGTAGACAATGTGTGGCATATGACAACTCGACAACGACCACTAGAAAAATTGACTGTGGGGTTCCCCAAGGCTCAATCCTGGGACCGCTACTATTCCTGATTTACATAAACGATCTACATAACACATCGAAACTACTTGATTTTATACTATTTGCTGACGATACTAATCTTTTCTATTCAAACAAAGACCTAAAAACACTTTTTAAAGTAGTTAACAATGAACTTAACCTTATAAATAACTGGTTTGTCGCTAACAAATTATCACTGAATGTTAAAAAAACGAAGTACATACTTTTCTGTAAACGCAGTAAAGTTGACGACCTACCTTTAAGACTCCCTTCCTTACGAATTAACGATACAGAAATTAAACGAGTTTACGATACAAGCTTCCTTGGAGTAATAATTGACGAATCCTTAAATTGGAATAAACACATTAAAACCATTGAAAATAAGATCTCTAAAAACATCGGAGTTCTTTTTAAAGCTAAGCAAGTCCTTGAACTAAACTCGCTCAAAAAACTTTACTTTGCATTTATTCATAGTTATTTAAATTATTGTAACATAATATGGGGTAGTACTTTTAAATCGAACTTAAAAAAACTCTTTAGTAAACAAAAACATGCACTCCGCATCATGTTTGGTGTAAATAAATTTAGTCCGGTTAATCATCACTTTAAAGACTTAGGCGCGCTTAATATCTATCAAATAAACATCTACCAGACAATTGCATTTATGCAAAGCGTTAAAACTAAAACCTGTCCTGACTTATTTTTGAACCAATTTCCTCAAATAAATCATATATACCAAACAAGATACTCAAAAAATGCTTTTAAAATACAGGGTGCACGATTAGATGTCAAAAGGTTTGCTATTAGATATAGGGGTCCTTTTATGTGGAACAATGTTCTTAGTAGTGATCTCAAAGAAACTTGTGGAGAAAAATCAAAACTATGTTTCCAAAAGGCTGTAAAGAAATATATTTTTAACACAGATGTTGAGAAATATTACTAAATGACAATTTATCACATAGGTGTAAATAAATTATATAATCCTTTTTTTCTTCTTTATTCTTTTATTTCTCTTTTTCTATTATATGAAACATGTAGCAGATGTAAATAAACACTTTCGCAATCAAGGGGATAGGTGAAAAGGTAGCAATGCCTTCTTCTATCTCCTGCGAATGTTTTTTAGCGTAAACATTTTTTTATCTCACAAACAATAGCTATAAAACTTTTAACGTGTAATTTTATGATAGCTTAGTGATTAAACGCAAATAATTAAACGGAAAAAAAAAAAAAAAAAAAAAAAAAAAAAAAACATTGATTTATAAGCCACCCCTTTCTGAAAGCCCGATTTTTCGTGATATTCGTGAGTTCTACATGGCAGTGTAGACCTAAAGCTCTAAAACAGCATCTAATAACATGAAAACCAGAATATGATTCTTCAATGGGAATCAAAACTATAAAGTGCACTTACAAACATCAATTTGTCAGATTTAACAAAATTAATAACCGCACTGTCATCATTGACAATAAAACAAACGATTTTCTGTCAAGAGCCTTGTAAACATTCCAACAACTTCCATCGAAATGATCTATCATAGCTCAGTCTACCATTTTTAGTGCAACCCGAGGATTGAGCCGAGAACGCTCCGCGAACTCCTGCGCGGGTGAAAAACTTCAATCTGTCAATCATTTTCTCAAGCGAAGAGTACGCGAAGCGATTCTAGCTTTATGATAGTGCCGCTTGTCATCAATTGATAGTATTCAATTATCATTATCCCTTTATTTTCATTCCTAGAACTTTTGCAAAAAAAAGGAAAAATAGAAAAGTTGTATTTTTTACTGCTCTATTCACATACTGAATTTGAATAATCTTCTATGTGGCGTTTTTTTGCAAACTTAAAAAAACTGATTTTTGTCCCGCCTTTGCGGGACTTTGGCTTAAGTGCTTGAGTGCAGCAAAGGGTACAAAGTCCAAACATGCGTTTCCCGTAATTTTTGTGTGAAGAGTTAGGTCTATACTGCATGGAATCACAAATAACCACATGAGGAAATTTTTGTTGAAGATCTGTAAATTTTGAATTTTTGAAACAAGATGTCAAGTTCAGCTCTTCCACTATTAGCTTGTAAGTTATTGTTCTCATTCCTGTTTCATTTTTCATCCACTTAATGCCATATACAAGTTGGTCTAATGTTGCAACATTCCCATCCAATTTTAGGCAGACGTTTTGTTTTCGGTTCCTGCCTAGCCCCCTAGCCCTAGACCAGACGTCCGCGCTGGGCGCTCGATAGGATCGATCATCGGAACGGCTCGATAACGGATCGATATGTTATCGATGGATTACTTAACGATCCGGATGGGAGATCGATGGAGGATCGATACTCAAGATTTTTTTAAGCTTATGGATTAGTTATCGATTATGTATCGATCTAACATCTATCTTTTATCGATCTTATCGACCCTATCAATCATACTTGATTTACGATCAATAACAAATCGATTAACGATCAATGAAGAATCGATAGACCTTTTTTCAAAGAGGCCACCCTGTTGAATAATTACCGTGAGTGGTATGGTCCTAAATCCGACAGCCCTGCCTAATAAATCCGACCCCCCAAATAACTGCTATGAAAAAAAAATTTATGGCTGGACTACATAATTATTCAACAGGACGTCCTCTTTGAAAAAAGGTCTATTAACGATCGATGATGAATCGATATACAGTTAGGGAAACCATCCAGGATCCTGCCATTCTATAAAGCTAGCAAAAGCTAAATGACTTTTAAACTTAAGTTTCTTACCATTTTCCATCTAAAACAACCAAAAACATCGCTACTTCCCAAAGCCGGAGACCAAAACAAATTATCTTCCAAGATTATGGCGCACTTTTAGATCTTGTTAAGGCCATCTAAAATGGTGGACAGAGTTGCGGAAAGACAGAGGTGCCCGCTGCTTCGAGGGTGGTAACACCAAAACGCCCAAAATGATCTCCCAACAGAAGGCAAGTTAGTTGCTGCGCGAGTTACGTCATGCACTCCACCGCAGCAGGCAACAAACGGTGTTTTAGTGAATATCAATAATTATAAGAATATCTTATGTGCTTAACTTCAGTAAACTTTGAATGCTTTATTGAAGATGAAGAAGGTAAGAAGATAAAAAATGCGCTGGATAATTTTCATCGTAACAGTTTGGTTGATCATTGCTGAAACTTTGAAAAAGTTTTTCTGACGCAAAAAAATTTTTCAGCCAATTAAAAGCACAGTGTGCTTATATTTACTATGTTTGCTACATTCTCTTGGCTAAAAAAAAGTGCAAAAAGACACGAACGCCATTTTTTAATGAGTGTTGTTATGATTTTTTTGATTGCGGCCACGTACAGGAACTCGCCAAATGTTCCTAACTGATATACTCGATTGAAATACTAGCTCGATAATGGATCAACGTAGGATCGATACTCAAGACTTTTTAATGGCTGCATCTTCCATCGATCTCCTATCCGGATCGTTAAGTAATCCATCGATCAAATATCGATCCGTCATCGAGCCGTTCCGATGCTCGATCCTATCGAGCGCGGACGTCTGGCCTAGAAGAGTTAAAACCAATGCAAGGGATAAAATCTTAAAAATAAAAACCTTCTGGTTCTTTGACACGTGTGTTCCAAAAGGCAAAACAATGGAAATGGGTCAATCCGCTCAGCTGACCAAAATGACACAAAAATGACAAAATGACCTGGTAAGATTTTTGTTCATGGTAAACAGTCCATCACAAACTGGAGTGCCTACTAACACTAACAGTGAGGCTGGAACTTCGATTTTTGAGGATCGGGCTGTTCCAGTTAAGTCTGCTACAGGGGGTGGGCGACGGCGGAATTCCGAGGCAAAATGTTTTTTTGAAACTCCTGAGAATCATGAGCAACCTAAAAGGCTTAAAAAAGTTGAAGTGGCTTGGATATCATCTAAGTATCACTGATGATTTCACCATCAATGAAAGAAGAAAAATCAAAGAGATGTGTGAAATAGCTAAGAAATGGAACTCCAAATGTGATGGTGATTTCATTTGGCGGCATGTGAGAGGAAGTCCCAGAACAGATAACCTTCGCTTAATAAAAAGAAACAAAAACTTTGCCAACCAAAATCTGTCAATATCTAGCAGACTAGCTCTAAAGCTCTAAAACAGCATCTAATAACATGAAAACCAGAATAAGATTCTTCAATGGGAATCAAAACTATAAAGTGCACGTTTACAAACATCAATATGTCAGATCTAACAAAATTAATAGCGGCACTGTCATCATTGACAATAAAACAAAAGATTTTCTGTCAAGAGTCTTTTAAACATTCCAACAACTTCCATCGAAATGATCTGTTACAGCTAAGTCTACCATTTTTAGTGTGGTTCAAGGATTAAGCCGAGAACGCCCGATTCTGTTCAAAAAAGAATGACACATTGGAAAAATGCAATTTTTGTTGATTTTGGATAATGTCTTGTAACTTCTTAGCAAATGTTTCATGAGAGAGAGGAAAATACAGGATTGTGGATTAGGACTCTGGGAATTCACTGGAATTTCTTTTTTATCAAAATGTGTAGTTTTGAGGCTAATATTACCCTTTTTCTATCATTTTTTGAGATAGCCTCAATTAAGCACATATTGAATATCCACATTTGGAACTGGTTCAAAGTTGAAGATCACAGATTGAATTTTTCTAAGATATACTTATGTGAAAGAATTTCAAGTGATAAATGTGAAAAATTGTGGCTAGAACTCGCTGTATTGTTATTTTTTCAATAATTAAAAAAACAATATAGCAAATAAATACTAGTGATGAAAATAATGAATCTGGTGTTCTTGAAAAATTAGTAAAAAATAGAACATATTTGAAGTATTTACTTACTAATTTGTGAAATCATGCGGCTAATATTCACACTTTTTTGAAAAAAGGTCCTTATTTTAAATGGTAGCCACACCCATTCACAAAAGAATTCCAAAGACCTGAATTGTATGAGACTATAGCTTGATGATCAAATTTTCACTTTCTGAATTCAAAAGTATCAACTAATAGTTGCCCTGTGATTCTACGTGGCTAAAAAGACTTACTAACATTTCCGGATTGTTAAAAAGGCTACCCACATTTTTTCACATCGTGAGTGAAAAAAATAACCTTGTTGAAACTTTTGAAAATTTCATTGGCTTTCTTTTGATACCTTGCATGCCTTTCTTTAAAATTGATATGTGATTATTGTGGCAATAAATGACAGGGAAAATCTATAAATTAGGCTTGAAATGAAGAAAAACTACTAGTTACTAAGTGTGCAAATAACCATACATTTTAACACAAAATCATACAGAAAGTATTACAAAAAGTGTTTCTATGGAATTAGCCACATATTTAGCACAATATCACAAAATTTCATAACTACAGCTTTTTTACATGGTGAATAAAGTCAGTACGTAAAATGCCTGTTGAAACGTTTTTTTCTCAAGTCAAACATCACAATTGCAAGGAGTATTTAGCCACTTAAATTCACATTTCTGATGCTGTATCCTTAGAAAATGAAAACAAAACCATTCAATAAGTATCATCTCAAGCAAAAAAAATTCAAATTCCACGATTATACTTTTTTATTCAATACTTTTGTCTCTGGGTGCATTTTAAGTCTATTAACCACATTATTTCACTTTCAAGGATCAATAGCCCTCATTTTTTCACATAATCTCAAAACTTTATTAATCAATATAACCTGTGCAAATTTTGGGTGACTGATCTTTTAAATTGAAGTTGCTACACCTTTTTGAAATTAGTTGGTAGAATTAGCCACTCAAAAAATTAGCCACAATCTTTCACACACTTTAAAGGCTAATTACTAGCCACTGAAGATCACTAGAAATTTCATTTCAAATGCAAAAGAAATTTTTGTCATTTTGGGACGTGGGAATTAATCTTTTTAACTGTAGCCACAAAATATCACATTTTAAAGGCTTTTTAAAATCATCACTCAAAAAGTTGAATTATGTCATTCTTTTTTGAACACGATCGCCCGCAGAACGCCCACAGAACGCCCGCAAGCTCCCGCGCGGGTGAAAACTTTAATCTGTCAATCATCTTCTCAAGCAAATAGTACACGAAGCGATTCTAGCTTTACCATAGTGCCGCGGATTATCAGTGGATAGTGTTCAATCAACATTATCCCTTTATTTTCATTCCTAGAACTTTTGCAAAAGAAAGGAAAAATAGAAAAGTTGTATTTTTTACTGCTCTATTCACATACTGAATTTGAAAGATCTTTTATAGTGGCGTTTTTTTAGGTTACTTTTGTTGTTTGTTTGGATTTCGTCCTAAAAATGGCCCAGAAATTGATGTAACACCTAAAATCACAAATGTGAAATAGGAAATTATTTTTCTGAATTCTTAAGAAATATTATTTTAATGTCATGTTATCATTTAAATACATATTAGAATGAGAAA
>NW_027103959.1:0-3914 GCF_902728285.1 Clytia hemisphaerica | reverse complement strand
GTTGTATGAGGAGTTAGGTCTATAACTATACTGCCTGTCAGGGTCAAATACTCTGAAACAAGGGTTGGGTTACAGATTGCAACTGTAAAGCTCTGTCTGTGACGCGGTAACACAGAATTCTGTAATCCAAACCTTTCAGGAATTTGATAATTTGACAGATCTTAAGAGCTTTAGCATTTTGGAAGGAAATTTCTACATCCTTGTGAAATATTAAAGTTGTAAGCCAAATTCAATTAGTCAAACACAATGAAACGTATATAGAATACACTCACCAAGACGTTAATCGATTATCAATTAAAATTGATAGCTAATCGATAATTATTCCATTGATTTTTAAAATATTGATTAAAAATGATAATCGATAGCTAATCGATACTCACAATATTTTAGCACTCAATTAAAATTATCACCATAGATTTTTAACAGATATTATCAATTACAGTGTTAATAACTGATAATATCGATTACCTTAACTTGGTCTAATGTCGACACCCCTCCACCAATTCAGACATCCTTTTTATCAGCTGAAATTTATAGAAAGGTTAAAAGAAATAGAAAAGAAAGGCTGTTTTTCTTTGTTTAGTTGTTAGTGGTCCAGCAGTGCTGCAAATAACGGCCGGTGACCGGTAATTACTGGTTATTTCGTAGTTTCTACCGGCCATTCTGAAGCTCAATTTTTCATTTTATCCGGTTAAAATTTGAAGATTAGAGGCCTAGATTAATACTTAATAGCGCTTCTAATTAAAAGAGGAACAGTTTTTAAGTCAATCTGTAATAACAGACTACAAAGATGGTTCCGCCAGACCCGTTACACTCAAAAAATTACCGGCCAACTGAAATTGCCCTATTTGCAGCACTGTCCTGGGGGGGGGGGTACAGAGGCAGGGTACTCACCCATAGGGTACTAACTTGATTTTTCACTCAATTTCTTTTTTGTACCACCCACCCATATTTAGTTCGGGTACTACTTCATTTTTGCTGTAAAAAATAGAGACACCACCCCCTAAAATCTTATATTTTACAGATTAGACCAAAAGAGAGGGTACTATGTTAGTTTTTCTGACTGAAATTGACAGATAATTCAAACAAACTATCATTGATTCAGTCAGAGGCTTTTGTCCTTTGATTTTAATAACACACTTCTTGACCATTTCGGAAGTTTTGTCTTCACAAAAATCAAAGAATTTCTCAAAAGAGTTAAAAAAAGTTTCTCAATTAAAAAAAAATTCAAATCAAAAAAATAATATTTGAAAAAAGTCAAAATATTAGAAAAAACTACTTTTTTTATTGAAAAAGGAGCAAAACTCTGTGAAAAAGTACCCAAATAGTACCCTGTACTTGCTAGAAGAGTGAAAAATACACACCCCCACCCCTAAAGTAGTACCGGGTACTAACTTTTTTGAAATGTAAAAATAGAAAACCACCACCCGGCTATGGGTAAGTACCCTGCTTTTGGAGTGGTCAGAGAAGAATAATCCTTTTTCAATCAGTGATTCAAGCTTTCATATTATTCCTTTCTCTAAAGAAGGGTGTCAGAACTAGAAGAGGGATGTTGATATTAGACCAACTTAGGGTAATATCAATATAATTGATACCTCAACCCTATCGACGATTGCTAATGATAATCGATATCTTATATCTGATCAATATAATCGATACTCACAATTTTTTAGGCGCCAATTAATTATTGATTATTGTTTTTAATCGATACTAATCAATGGATTAATTTTCGATAGCTATCGATTTTAATAATCGATAATAGCTATCGATTTTAATAATCGATAATTGATTTTATCGAAGTAACTTCTGGACTCACCACCAAGACTCATGAGGACCCTGCCGACACACCGGACTTAACGAACACCGTACATGCGAAAGTCCGGTGTAAAATGAGAATTTTTTTTACCACCGGACAATTTCTACACCCGAGTTAAGGAAGTCGGATGTCCGGTGTTGAAAAGGATATTTTTTCCCACCGGTGCGTCTGGTGTTTCTTAATTTTTTGTTTCATAAATGTGTCCGGCGTGCAAAATTCCATGTATGCAACACCGGACTGACACTGGACTAATTGCCCCCCCCGCCCGGTGAAGCGAAAGGATACTTTTTGTCACCGGACAGTCCGGTGCGTCGGCAGGGTCCTGACTCATGTCCCGTGTATATATGTACCGTGAGAAAGGGTAACTTGCATCAGTGGAGGCTAACATGCGTAGCCCTCAAATGAATGACCTGGCTGGTCATTAAAATACACATACGCAGCTCCGCTCGCAGCTCTACTCTACCATTTTTGTTTCGATTTATTTTCGTATTTTAATGACCAGCCGGGCCTTTCATTTGAGGGCTATACATGTCCAGACGATCTCAATCGAACGGAATCGACGATCGAACCAATCGAACCAAATCAAACGCAATCGACCGATTGAAATTCGATTGTCGAACGCAATCGAATCTCAATCGAACGTCAAAATTCTGGGTAATATTCGATTGGTTCGATTGTTGTTCGACTGGTTCGATCGTCGATTCCGTTCGATTGAGATCGTATGGCTTTATTCTTGCAGCTTCCCAACATCCAAGCTCTCAAACATCACAAGCCGAATGAAATTACTTTCGATTTCCCGTAGAAATTATGCGATGAACAATCCGGAGGTCAAGGCCGAGGGAATTAACATACCAGTTTAGCGTCACCAGCATCCCTGAAACTAGATGCGGCATATTTTCATTTTTCATTATTCATTATTTTTCCATTACAGGCTCTACAGCAACAAATCCACACTGTACAAACACCACCACACCACAGACGATCAACCTTTTGAAAACATCTTCTCGGGTATGTATTGCGCATGTGCAGTTACAGAAATTGAAGTATCCGTGACCGGAAAAAGAATCGATTCCAGAGGCCGCGGCGGTAAAATTAAAGAAAACTTTTAGTGTAGAGCGGGTTTAATTTTTTGTAGTGTGATGTATACGGGGGCTAAAGTCCCGATCGAACAGAAGCTATGACGCACGCGCAGGAAATTGTTATTTTTCGCACTTTAGGCGACAATGATGATAGCTGTAGGAGATGGAGTTCAATTTTCAGGTTTGTCTGTGAAGTAATGAAATTTTCTTAAAATAATGAAACGATCGAACCAGTCGAACCAAATCGAACGCAATCGACCGATTGAAATTCGATTGCGTTCGACAATCGAATTTCAATTGGTCGATTGCGTTCGATTTGGTTCGACTGGTTCGATCGTCGATTCCGTTCGATTGAGATCGTCTGGGCATGTTAGCCTCCACTGATGCAAGTTACCCTTTTTCAAGCAGTTACATCAAAATGCCTCGAAAATGTCAATATGAAAATTGCGTAATCAGAGAACGTATGTCTCGCTCATTATAAAAAGGCCGACACAAACTTTCAATAATTGGATTGTAACATCGAGTTAAGTCTCTTTTGTTAAGTCACCAGGGGGTAAATAAAACAGACCTTGATACATTTATCGTTCGTTTCAACTTGACCATTTGTTTAAAACTCAGCCTCCTAAATATTTGGGGTAGGTAGTAAAATATGTACAAAGAAATTCATACTTTTCCAACCCGGCCAATCTTTAAAAAAGAAGCGAACAATAAAATGTCATTACCCTTTCCAAATAAACCTCTTCGGTGGCGAGCGTAGTCTACTCTGACGTAGTTGTAAAAGTTATGTAATGGGAGTTTGACATAGTAATGTAATGTTGTTTGGGGAATTATGAAGTTCTCTGGGATTTCGATTGCATTTATTCAGGTCTATTTTTTATGACTTCTAATGGTACTTTTTCTAACGAGTTTGATTACTCTGTTCTCACACTTATGTCTTTTATTTACGCGTCCTTTTCCGTGATTACTTTTATTTATATTTTTAAAGACAGGTAAGAAGGCATATTGATGTAACTGTCAAG
>NW_027103958.1:0-26850 GCF_902728285.1 Clytia hemisphaerica | reverse complement strand
AGCACAGGCTAATTCAGATTGTGAAGGATTGGCTGTTAGAAACATGATTGACAGAATAAAAAACAATTGAAATCGTCTTTATTGGTTAAAAACATAAAAGGAGAAAATACAATTAACTATTAAAACTATAAGAACATAACAGACGTAGTACGTTTTAAGAAAAACAATGTGATTTACACAGAAATAACCGTAACAAACCTTCTTCTCTTTAGGAAGATGTTCTTTTAAAAAAAAGTTGTTTTTACATTTCTCTATCATGTGAACAGTTCAGTTGTTCACGTGTTAGGAAAAAAACATCTCTGTATATAAGATTTAAATATTATGAATTATTTCTTATTGTTGTAAATAAGAGATAGCCGAATGGTCTAAGGCGTCTATGGCTTGTATTAGCGACTCCAGGTTCAAATCCCCTCTGCTACTCAAGTCTTGTTCAGTTCATACTTTTATTCGCTGGGCCTTCATGCCCTCTGGGCTTCTTGTTTTTTATTTGTTTTGATATACAGTGGAATCTCGAACTTTTATTTTCGATTTCGAATAAATTTTCTGGTCGTTTGCGAGTTCGAGATTGCACTGTAACTGAATTAAAAGTTTAGATGTAATTGTGTAAATAGTTAATATTGCAAATAGCCAATATCTAACGTATGTTAAATAAGCGCTTTCTTGACCAATCAACCATTACAACAATCTCATTATTGCTTAGTACTGGCATGGGTCCTAATTTTTGAGAGATTACAAAAAATTTCTTTTAATTGTACACCCCTGTCTCACTGACCCGGTGGAAATTTCATAGCCAGTGGGGATAGAATTAGGAGCTAATATGAACAAATATCCCAGTGGGGAGAAAAACTCTTTTTAAATTATATAACTGGGGATATTTATTTCAATTGTTTTCAATCCAAAAAATCCAGTGGGGACGACAAATTCAGATCAAAACTTTACGGTGGGGATAGTAATACTACATTTTTCCCAATGGGGACGAAATTTAAGGAGTTTTCCTCCACCGGGGACGAGTTTTGGCCTTATTTTTCCAGTAGGGCAGGGGTCCCACCGGGTCTGTGACACAGGGGTGTAATTGTGAAGGGGTCACTCGATACACCAATATGCACAGTGAAATCTTCGAAGCTTTACTTAGATCAGCAGTTATGGGGAATAGTTTATACGTTTTGCAGAAAATCCATTTTAGAAAATGTTAGTTGGTTAACTTTTCTTAACTGTATTTGCGATTCGTTTTGTTAAAAGATCAACAGATTGCTTATTCTTCATCAAATTCTTACCATGGAAGCAACTCTAGCTGCCTTAAGTTTTTAAACCAAAATCTTATGAAATATATTGAAATATATTGATGAGGAAATATATTGAAATATATTGATGAGGTCAGCAGAAATTGAGGAAAAATGAAAATGGCTAATTCATGCTGACGTCCAACCTCGTGCCCGTGTATCCCAGGCTTTATTTATACTACTGATGGACGCCAGAGAATACCCTGGTGTTGGCTGATGCGAGTTCCCCCTCTCAGAGGGGGAACTTCTCAAAACAATACGTCATAAAAAAATCTGACGTTACAATGTTGCACTGCAATGCAATGGTTTCAAACCCAGGAACAAATGAAATCTGACGTTTTGTTTTTGAATTACGTAATCTTACGCGTTCGAAAACCAGCCAATGCCAGGGTATTATCTAGCGCTATCAGTAAGTATAAAAAAGCTGATAATACGCAGGGAACGAGGTTGGCTGACGTCATCATTTTTTTCAAAAATTTTGATTTAATGCATAATTTTGTATTTTGCTAATTTTTGCTGACGTCAGCAAGATTTGAAAAAAAACATTTCATGCAAAAATGATCCTTTTAATGATGTGAAACTTTGGTCAGAATTTCATGTTTATAGCATCAGCCAAACTAGCTGGAGTTATTCAAAAAACAAGTTTTGCTGACGTCAACGTTTTTTATTTTTTGCTTGTATGGGTGAAAAATTAATTAAGGCACAGGCCTTCCAGTGATCTACACATCAATACGCTTCTATCGATGTATGAAGTGATATGATCTGATAAGTGGAAACGGTGATAAAGAATTAAGGTAAATTTGGACGTACCTTAATTTACCCGAGGTTTCCAGAGGCAAGTTACGGCCTGTGCAAATATCTTGGTCCAATCAGAAAACAGGTGACGCCACAGATATCACTAATTTTTGACGAATTATTATTGCTGATTCATTTTCTCCATATTAAAATCTTTTCAAAAAGTGCTGGGCCAAAAATTCAATATGGCATTCTCCCGAAAAACCAGGAAAATATTTTTTGCTGACGTCAGCATAAAATTGAAATGCTTATTTCTCTACAAATCCTCTCAAATTTGGCAAATAGTTAGAGTAGTCTAATGTCTTTCATTTGGAAAGTTTTTTTTCTACGTAAATGATGACGTAAGCACTTTTTTAAGAAAAAACGAAGTTCGCTAATTTTTGCTGACATCTGCATTTTTTCTAAAAGAAAGATATTCAAATCCAAATTTGAATTAGATTGAATGAGTATTTGTAGATTTATCGGCATTTTAAGATTGTGTCTGCAAAAAAATCCGACATGTCGGCAAAAAACCTGCCAAATCATAAAATGCTCGACGGCCTGATGTTCCACCTAGTTTTGACATTTTTTTTTATGTTCCTTACATTAATACCTTTGCAAAAAGTGCTGAGCCATTAATTTCTGAAGACCTACGCTCGAGAAAATTAGGAAAAACATTTTTGCTGACGTCAGCAAAAAAGTGTTTTTCCCAAATTTCTCGAAAATGGCTATTATTAAAATTATGGCCCAGACATTTTCGAAAAATTCAGAGTATTTCCTATCCGAATAACCAAAACTGATGTTTTCTTAGGGGGTACTATATATGTGGGAAAAAATACGGTAAATTTTGCACGTGCCGTGACTTGACTGAGAATTGATTAAATCCATAATATCTTCATTTTGAATAACTCCGTAATATCTTTCCTAGTTTCAATTTGCAGAAAATCTGAGGACATCACTTCTCAAGTTTTGAAAAAATGCCTGATTCGGACAAGCAAGTACTCTATTTTGCTGACAGTGATCCCTAAATTGAAATATTTCGAATATGATCCCTAAATTAAAATTTTTTATCTAGGGATGATTTTTCATGTCTAGGGGGCGGATCCTGAGACCAAAAATTGAAAAGTGTAAAAATTGCAATTAAAAGTTGCTATTCGGTCCCTAATACAAGAATATGTAAAAAAAACCTAAATTAAAATACCTTTTTGGTGTCAAAATTAAGGAAAATTGAAAAAAAACAAGTGACATCGAAATCGCACACCACAACGGGAACATGCAGTAGTATCATATAACATCCCGAGCACTTTAAAATTCAATTTTTTTCGAATTCCACGGAGAGAAAACTTAAATTGCAGGTAGAATAGGGTTGAAATGGGATGAAAAGGGTTACTTCCCTGATACATAATCACGTGTTAAATATCATTTTTGTGGCATGTTCTGGTAAATAGATATGGTCAATGTCCCTAAATTGAAATTTTTTTACAAATACGCTAATACAGGAATACGAAATTCACGAAAGCGGTATATTCTGATCAAAAGTAATTACGAGACTCTAAATGCATGAAATGAAGCAAAAAAAAAGGGGTCCGAAAGGTTTCCAACGTCCGAAATTAACCTATTTTTAAGCATCAAATTTTTTTGATTTAGGGACCATTCTCTGAATCGATGAATCTACAGAGAGAGAGAGAGAGAGAGAGAGAGAGAGAGAGAGAGAGAGAGAGAGAGATGCGTCTGTACATATGTCGCAATTTTAGATTACAATCGTAGCAAATTTGAGACTTTTGTAGCATTTTGGGTCATATGTAGCATTGTGACATTTGTAGCGCGGGACATNNNNCAATTCTCTTGCTTTTGTCACTAGTTAATTGTTTTAAGATTGATGACGTCCTTTCTAGATTTTTTTTCAAGCACCTATATCTCGTTATTGACTTGTCTGTTTTTGTCAAATTTGGCATGTGACAGAGAGAGAGAGAGAGAGAGAGAGAGAGAGAGAGAGAGAGAGAGAGAGAGAGAGAGAGAGAGAGAGAGAGAGAGAGAGAGAGAGTAATCCGTCCCATGCAGTGGGAATCGGCCTAGAAAAAATATATAAACAAGACGACTTGAAGTCGAAAATTTCGCCTAAAGTTTAAACTGCATGGGAAAAAACAAGAAGTAGAGATGAAAGCTAATCTGAAGTCTACTTTACGTCGAGCCTTGATGAAACAATTGTATATGAACAACGAGGCTCAAAATCGCTAAAAAGATAAGATCATTTTACGAACAATGGTTGTTTAATTCTTAAGAACTAATAACTGAAGGGCATATCACCATCTATAAAGAGTTATTAATTTGATTCTTATAGAAAAAACAAGCTACATGCTGAATAGACCTACCTGAAGATTGATGTAATAAGACAATTGAAAAATGAGAACAATAGTATGAAAATGCAGAATAATACGAGAACAACTCGAGAAATTCATGGAATCCGGCAATTCTCGGCTGTTCTGGCGATTTTTAGAAAGTTCCTGTACCAGAATCGTGGACATTCTTATAAATGGTGTTATTTTTTGAAAAAAACAAAGACATGAAACGAAAAAATCCAATGAAAATCTGCAAAAATGGAAATTTCCGGCTTTTTTGGCCGGAAAAACATTTTCTCAAAAAATCGAACTCGGTCATATTTTGAGCATTGCGAATACACATCATTCTACAAAAAATCAGAGAAAAATAAGGATGAAAATTCGAGAAAATGTCAAAAAAACCGGTTTTTCCGGCATATTTCCGGCATCTTCGGCCGGAAAAAAATGTTTTTCGAAAATCGGGCTCCGTCACATTTTAGCTATTGTTATTTTGCATCCGTGTGCAAAATTTCATAAAAAAATATAAAGTACAGCTCGAGAAATTCAAGAAATACTATCTTTCCGGCGAAAATAGGTTTTTCCAGCGATTTTTGAATAGTTCCGGCTTCAAAAATCAATTTTATTGAAAATTGAAACATGCTTGATGGTGGGAATTGCTATTAATAATGTTTAGGAATGAAAAAACAACCAATTATAAGGAAAATCCAGAAAAACAGCGATTCCCGGCATATTTCCGGCATTTTTGGCCGGAAAATTTTTTTTCTCAAAAATCGGACTCATACACATCTTTGAGCAAAAAATCAGAAAAAACTAATGATAAAATCTCGAGAAAGTGCCAAAAAAACAGTTTTTCCGGGATTTCCGAAAATCGGGCTCCGTCACATTTTGGGCATCGCCATTTTGCATCATTGTGCAAAAAATCAGAGAAAACTAATGATCCAATCCCGAGAAAAGCTGGCAACAGACGAACGAACGAACGAACGGACGGACGGACATGGGTTAATTTAAAGGACCTCCACCGGGGTACCCGGAGGTAGGTCCAAAAACCTTATCAGGGAAAACTTCGTCGGGGAAAAGTGACGAAATCTTGGCCAAGTGACGAATATTTTTCCCCGACGAAAATTTACCCCGGCCTTAATGCGTTTACCAACTACCAGCAAGTGACGAATATTTTTCCCCGACGAAGCTTTCCCCGATAATGTAAATATGTTCATATTGCGCGCCATCCCTTGATTTTACTTTGTAAGAAATAATTACCAAAGGGTGTATCACCGTCTATCAAGAGTTACTGATTTGATTCTTATAAATATATGCTTATAAGAAAAATAAATATGCTCATATTGCATGTCATCTATTGTTTACTTTGTAAGAACTAATTACCGAAGGGTGTATCACCGTCTATCAAGAGTTACTGATTTGATTCTTATAAAGTATATGCTTATAAGAAAAATAAATACGCTCATATTGCCTGCCATCTATTGTTTACTTTGTAAGAACTAATTACCGAAGGGTATATCACCGTCTATCAAGAGTTATTGATTTGATTCTTATAAAGTATATGCTTATAAGAAAAATAAATATGCTCATATTGTGCGCCATCCCTTGTTTACTTTGTAAGAACTAATTACCGAAGGCTATATCACCATCTATCAAGAGTTATTGATTTGATTCTTATAAAGTATATGCTTATAAGAAAAATAAATATGATCATATTGTGTGCCATCCCTTGTTTACTTTGTGAGAACTAATTACCGAAGGCTATATCACCATCTATCAAGAGTTATTGATTTGATTCTTATAAAGTGTATGCTTATAAGAAAAATAAATATGCTCATATTGTGTGCCATCTATTGTTTACTTTGTAAGAACTAATTACTGAAAGGTATATCACAGTCTATCAAGAGTTATTGATTTGAGTCTTATAAAATATATGCTTATAAGAAAAATAAATATGCTCATATTGTGTGTCATCCCTTGTTTACTTTGTAAGAACTAATTACCGAAAGGTATATCACAGTCTATCAAGAGTTATTGATTTGATTCTTATAAAGTATATGCTTATAAGAAAAATAAATATGCTCATATAGTGCGCCATCCCTTGATTACTTTGTAAGAAATAATTACCAAAGGGTGTATCACCGTCTATCAAGAGTTACTGATTTGATTCTTATAAATATATGCTTATAAGAAAAATAAATATGCTCATATTGCATGCCATCTATTGTTTACTTTGTAAGAACTAATTACCGAAGGGTGTATCACCGTCTATCAAGAGTTACTGATTTGATTCTTATAAAGTATATGCTTATAAGAAAAATAAATACGCTCATATTGCCTGCCATCTATTGTTTACTTTGTAAGAACTAATTACCGAAGGGTATATCACCGTCTATCAAGAGTTATTGATTTGATTCTTATAAAGTATATGCTTATAAGAAAAATAAATATGCTCATATTGTGCGCCATCCCTTGTTTACTTTGTAAGAACTAATTACCGAAGGCTATATCACCATCTATCAAGAGTTATTGATTTGATTCTTATAAAGTATATGCTTATAAGAAAAATAAATATGATCATATTGTGTGCCATCCCTTGTTTACTTTGTAAGAACTAATTACCGAAAGGTATATCACAGTCTATCAAGAGTTATTGATTTGATTCTTATAAAGTGTATGCTTATAAGAAAAATAAATATGCTCATATTGTGTGCCATCTATTGTTTACTCTGTAAGAACTAATTACCGAAAGGTATATCACAGTCTATCAAGAGTTATTGATTTGATTCTTATAAAATATATGCTTATAAGAAAAATAAATATGCTCATATTGTGCGCCATCCCTTGTTTACTTTGTGAGAACTAATTACCGAAGGCTATATCACCATCTATCAAGAGTTATTGATTTGATTCTTATAAAGTGTATGCTTATAAGAAAAATAAATATGCTCATATTGTGTGCCATCTATTGTTTACTTTGTAAGAACTAATTACTGAAAGGTATATCACAGTCTATCAAGAGTTATTGATTTGAGTCTTATAAAATATATGCTTATAAGAAAAATAAATATGCTCATATTGTGTGTCATCCCTTGTTTACTTTGTAAGAACTAATTACCGAAAGGTATATCACAGTCTATCAAGAGTTATTGATTTGATTCTTATAAAGTATATGCTTATAAGAAAAATAAATATGCTCATATAGTGCGCCATCCCTTGATTACTTTGTAAGAAATAATTACCAAAGGGTGTATCACCGTCTATCAAGAGTTACTGATTTGATTCTTATAAATATATGCTTATAAGAAAAATAAATATGCTCATATTGCATGCCATCTATTGTTTACTTTGTAAGAACTAATTACCGAAGGGTGTATCACCGTCTATCAAGAGTTACTGATTTGATTCTTATAAAGTATATGCTTATAAGAAAAATAAATACGCTCATATTGCCTGCCATCTATTGTTTACTTTGTAAGAACTAATTACCGAAGGGTATATCACCGTCTATCAAGAGTTATTGATTTGATTCTTATAAAGTATATGCTTATAAGAAAAATAAATATGCTCATATTGTGCGCCATCCCTTGTTTACTTTGTAAGAACTAATTACCGAAGGCTATATCACCATCTATCAAGAGTTATTGATTTGATTCTTATAAAGTATATGCTTATAAGAAAAATAAATATGATCATATTGTGTGCCATCCCTTGTTTACTTTGTAAGAACTAATTACCGAAAGGTATATCACAGTCTATCAAGAGTTATTGATTTGATTCTTATAAAGTGTATGCTTATAAGAAAAATAAATATGCTCATATTGTGTGCCATCTATTGTTTACTCTGTAAGAACTAATTACCGAAAGGTATATCACAGTCTATCAAGAGTTATTGATTTGATTCTTATAAAATATATGCTTATAAGAAAAATAAATATGCTCATATTGTGCGCCATCCCTTGTTTACTTTGTGAGAACTAATTACCGAAGGCTATATCACCATCTATCAAGAGTTATTGATTTGATTCTTATAAAGTGTATGCTTATAAGAAAAATAAATATGCTCATATTGTGTGCCATCTATTGTTTACTTTGTAAGAACTAATTACTGAAAGGTATATCACAGTCTATCAAGAGTTATTGATTTGAGTCTTATAAAATATATGCTTATAAGAAAAATAAATATGCTCATATTGTGTGTCATCCCTTGTTTACTTTGTAAGAACTAATTACCGAAAGGTATATCACAGTCTATCAAGAGTTATTGATTTGATTCTTATAAAGTATATGCTTATAAGAAAAATAAATATGCTCATATAGTGCGCCATCCCTTGATTACTTTGTAAGAACTAATTACCGAAGGCTATATCACCATCTATCAAGAGTTATTGATTTGATTCTTATAAAGTATATGCTTATAAGAAAAATAAATATGATCAATTTGTATGCCATCCCTTGTTTACTTTGTAAGAACTAATTACCGAAAGGTATATCACAGTCTATCAAGAGTTATTGATTAGATTCTTATAAAGTGTATGCTTATAAGAAAAATAAATATGCTCATATTGTGTGCCATCTATTGTTTACTTTGTAAGAACTAATTACCGAAAGGTATATCACAGTCTATCAAGAGTTATTGATTTGATTCTTATAAAATATATGCTTATAAGAAAAATAAATATGTTCATATTGTGCGCCATCCCTTGTTTACCTTGTAAGAACTAATTACCGAAGGCTATATCACCATCTATCAAGAGTTATTGATTTGATTCTTATAAAGTATATGCTTATAAGAAAAATAATATGATCATATTGTGTGCCATCCCTTGTTTACTTTGTAAGAACTAATCACCGAAAGGTATATCACAGTCTATCAAGAGTTATTGATTTCATTCTTATAAAGTGTATGCTTAAAAGAAAAATAAATATGCTCATATTGTGTGCCATCCCTTGTTAACTTTGTAAGAACTAATTACCGAAGGGTATATCACCGTTTATCAAGAGTTATTGAGTTGATTCTTATAAAGTATATGCTTATAAGAAAATAAAGAAAAAATCCAAACTGTGAAGCTAAATACACAAAGATATATGACGTAATCCAAAGAAAACCCGCGAAAATCGTCCGTGGTTATACGAACGTGTAAAATGTAAATTAAGCTTAGTAAGTTCGTCCACCGTATCGAGTACTTTCGTTTTCTAAATTTTCGTCCGAGGACACCGCCGCTGAATGCCTATCGTAATACTTTCGCTAAGGCGAAATTAAAAATATATATAATCCCTAGGAAATCATTGCGCTATGGTTGACAAATAAAAAAAAAAAGAACAATATTATATACCAGAAAGACTAAAAGTCCAGATCACAAAGCATACAATTCCACCATAATTTATCATTAGCCAGATCAAACCAATTATCATTGGGAACATTAGACTTTTTCAAAGATTTAAACAGACCCCTTCCATATGTAAATTTTGGGGCACCTTTTGGACGTTTAGATACAACCCAACAAGAAAGCATTTTGCGTGGCAAACGATCAAAGCTCATTCTTGCAACATGGCCAGCCCATGCCAATTGGCGTCAAGTGATATAACAATCAATAGATTTTAAACCAAGTCTCTCAAGTAAACTTTCTGTAGATATTCTGTGTTTTCGAACATGTAACAGGTTTACGCGAGACATTGCTCGTACGCATCTACGATGAAATAATCTCAATAAATCAAACAATCTTTCGGTAAGACTCCACGTTTCCGAGCCGTATAAAACAATAGAAAGAATAAGAGTCTCATATACGACTGCCTTAACTTTTGGTGAGACACGAGAATTAGCAAAAATACACGATCTAAGGGCGCCAAAAGCATTACTTCCACGATTTAATCTTGATACAACATCAATCTCGTCATCTGTGTCTCTCGATAAGAACGAACCGAGGTAGCAAAAACTATCTGTGACAGGGATAAATTTTCCATCTCCAAACTTTATGGGATCTAGGTTTGGTGGGTCAACATTTGGGTTCGGCCCAGAGACATATAGAATCTCTGTTTTCGAGGGTTTTTCTGGTTGCGAATCGTCTCCAGCGTGGACCTCCATTCCAAAGGATAAGAAGTGATTAAATAGAGGAGGGATGTAAATTTCTACGTCTTGTCTCGACGTAAATAAAGCGGCAGTGTCATCTGCATATTTTGAATCTGGTACGGCAAAATCAGTCCCTTTGGCATTGTATCTCCTACCGGTCATGCGAAAGTCATTTTTTGTACGAAAGATGCACAAGGGTCGATCATAACGCTTACGCCATGTGATCATAATGGCTGCAATATACATAACGAATAGCACGGGACCTAAAATGTCCCCTTGCTTAACACCAATGGTACAGTTAATAGAGTGAGAAACATTATCTACTTCAAAGTTCACCTTGAAGTTTTGATGAAGCGATTTTAAAATTCTGACAATTTTGAGAGGTACACCAAATTTTTCAAGTACCCAGTGTTCCAAAGCTCAGTAACAACATTTCTCAATAGTGTAAAAGTTTCTGGGTCCTCTACTATCGATTTGAACATTTGAGAGGTTATCCCAGTTTCTCTAGGGGCATTGTTTTTCAAACGGGTAACTGCTTTTCTGATTTCTTGATCAGTTGGGAGGTGATCTACGCCCTCTTTAACTGGATGCTGTTCGAGCAGATCAAGGGCGTTGGGGTCGAAAATTGGTTTACGGTCGTATAGTTGTTCGAAATGGACTTTAAACACCTCTGCATTTTCTTCTGCAGACTTACATTTGGTACCATCGCTTTTGGTCATCATTTTCTCGTTGACTTGCCTTGGTTTTGTAAGTCCTTGTTTTAGCGATTTTATTGAGTCCCAACATATTTTAGTTCCCTTTTTTGATGCGTCAGAATCATTTAAAACGTCAATTTTACTTACGATCCATTTGTCTTTAGCAGTCGTTATAGCTGAAGATAAGTTTTTTCGGGCAATGCGTAGATTCTTGATAGATTGTCGGGTAGGGCGGTTTATTTTTGCTTTTAAAGCGGAGTTTCTTATATCGATAAGTTTTAATAAGCGGTCCTCATTGGCGGTGAACCAGTCGGGTTGCGGACGGGGTTTCCTTGGGAGAATATCTTTTGCAGCTTTCTTCATAGCGTAAGAAAGTTTATTATGACAGTTGGTATCGTTTGGAGAGTGGTTGAAATGATGAACAACTTGTTGATTGAACGATTGTGAGATATCACGATCTAATAACACTGAACTGTCTAGCTTGGATATGATCTGACGAGGAGTTTGAGTTTTTCGAAAGGAAACAACAAGGCGGATTTTGCATCTAACGGAAATATGATCCCCATACTTGAGTTGCAATCACAACCAACGATTAATATATCAGATGCCCGTTTTCTTTCAAGGCATGTAACAAATTTATCTAGATATTCTTCCCATACATCATCTGGTGCGGAACCGATTGGGGAATAAGCTGACATGAGATAGATACCAATATCTTTTCCTTTCGTATCTTTCATTTGCAAAAAATAGCTAAAATTCTGGAACCAAAGTCCTTGTGTATTTCGCGGCCAGCATTTTTCCATGCTTGCATGCCCTCTTGACTAAGAGCAATGCCTACACCTTCTTGCCCTCTTCGACTGGTCGGCATTTTTTCGTCACGACCATTATTAATAAGTATACAACCTTTATGTTCATGAATTGAGAAACCAACAGTCCAAGTTTCTTGTAAACAAATAGCAAATAATTTTCTAATGTTTATCTGAGTGAGAAGTTCATGCTTTTTCATCTGGGATTTTAGCCCTCTGGCATTGTGGGTGATGATACTGAGGTCTTTGAAGTCTTTAGCTTTTGACATGATGACAAGAGGCTCGCGACACCTCTAGCCACGAAGCACTGTTGTTCTCCTCCTGAAATACGTGGTAGATACATGATCCAGCAAACGTCCATCAGATTTGAGTCGAACGGCTTCACGTCATTCGTCCTATAAGACAAAGAGCATTGCTCCCTTTTTCTGGGGTTTCTGGCTTTTAGTGGCCAGGTTTCCCAGTTTTTAGAGAGATTACTCCCATAGACTTAGACTCAAATTTAGAGTAATTGGTGTTTCTTTTTAATTCTTCTTTTTAATTTTAATTTGGCATGTGACATCTTGACAATAATGCCTTGAAATTACCCTAATTAGATTTTGTCAATTTTGATGACGACGCCATCATTTGGGCCCTGTTTGGTATTGGAATCCGGACAGCTATATCTCGTGAATGGCTTGTCTGTTTCCTTTCAAATTTGGCATGTGACAACTTGACAATAATGCCTTGAAGTTAACCTAATAAGACTTTGTAAATTTTGTAGATGACGTCATCCATTTGGGTCCTTTTGTATTTTGCCATACTCGCTTTATGAATTAATTAATAAGAGTCATAAAGTAAATTCAAAATCGATCAAAGTCTTCAAATAAAATCGATTGAAAACGGCAAGTCTTCACCAGTTATCATTGGCCATGTTATATGTATCTATAATGTAACAAAAAGTAAGAAGACAAATAAATTCAGAATTCAAAGCATCTTACGGTAAGATGGTGATTTTTATTTGAAAAGAGCTTAACAATTTAATTTACAGTAGAGAAAAGTTATAAATAGTGTAGATATTTTTCCAAAAATTAAAAGGAATGAAAAATAGCTATCTCTATCAAAAAGATATATCTGTATATGAGTTTTTAGTTACAAACAGCGTCAATGAAGTTTTGTTCCGTCAAATCAGACCAATCGTGAAACGGTGCTGAATGAACCAAGAGAACTTTGTCACATCTTTCATTGAAACCAAAGACACAGAAACGGTGCTTTGTGGTGCTTTGTGAAATCCTTTGAAAGCCTCAATGCAATCGTTTGTGATTTTGATGCCGGAATCTACCATATTTGATGATCAAGACTTGTCCTTGTTAAATTTTACTTTCTTCTTCAGTTTACCAAGTTTGAGATTAAATGTTTGCTTGATATAAATCAAATGCAAAGCTTTTTTATACCTTACTTGATCTTCAGATTAAGCTCTTTTTATTTTACCATATATGGTTAATTCATAATTTGTTTTTAAATGTAAAGAAAATCAATAGCCATTATTGCTGACTTTGAAACTTAAAATGAGTGCCAATTTGCTTATCTAAGCAAAAATTTTGAATGACATAAATTATGGAGAATGGCCTTGTTTATGCATAAATTACTTTTTGCCCAAATATGGAATATCTCGGATGTAAAAAGAAAAATTGTACTTCTTTTAGGTTGCTCTATCACAATTTATCATCCGTAAATTCACTTAATACTTTTTAAGACATCTATTTGTTAAGAGGTGGCATAAAATGAAAGTCATAATGTTTAAGAAAAAAGGGAAATTCCCACGAATTCTTTCAGCCACTAACAATTCGGAAGTGCTATAACTTAGGTTGGAAGGGTAGATTTTTAAATCTGAGTTTTAATGCTACAATCAGTCACAAAATACTTGGCACAAAAAGGAACTTCACCGGGGTGTTTTGAAACCACAATCGATTTGTAAGTGCTCTAAAGTAGGTTCGAAGGGTAGAGTTTTAACTCTGAGTTTTAACGCTAGACTTAAGACTTACGACCTTAGGATCTGAGGATCCAAAAGTTCAAAAATGGTCCAGTAGGGCTTGAAATATAGCCTAGAAACCAATAAATCCCTCCCAGATCGAAGTAATCGATGAAATCAAGTTGAAGGCCTAAAAATTGACATTCTCGCTGGAACTTCAATTTTCGAAAAATGGTAAATTAGCCAAAAGTGCCAATATATTATGGCACTGTTTGTAGACTTAATTAAGACTTATGAACTTAGGATCTCAAGATCCAAAAGTTCAAGTATGGTCCAATAGGGTTCGGAATATATTAGTTTTGAAGTCTATAAACCCCTCCCGAATTGAAATTTTCGATTAAATTTGTCAGCTTTCTCACCCAAACTTTAAATTGTTAAAAACGAGGAATTAAGCAAAATTCTCAATATGTTTTGACCGATATTGTAGCTTTACTTGTATGTCTGGTTCCATGAAAAATAAATTAAACTTTCCAACCTTTATTGCAAGTTGCTTCATTTTTGTTAGTAAGTTACCTTCAAGCCACCCGATTTCATTTATCTAACTATTCTTAACATAAAATTGTTGTATTAAAAGTTAGGACGTCCAAAACATTTCACTCGAAATCCCTATATGAGTTGTTTATTTACCTCGACGGCTCAATTCAAAAAAGATTTAACAAAGATTTTCTCCCACATAGTAACTGAATGCTCAGTTATAAGTCATTATGTATAGTAGTAAAGTGAAATGTCTTATCCATCCAGCGATCTCAGGTTTTGTGGTCTTTCTAAATCATCCCTTCAAGGCAATGTTAATTTGCCATACTCACTTTATGAACTAAATACGAGGATTCATAAAGGAAATTCAAAGTCGTTTCGAAGTCTTCAAAATCAAATCGATTGAAAACGGCAAGTCTCCACCAGTTATCATTGGTCATGTTATGTGTTTATAATCAACACCAATTTGATTTTAAGCAAAAAGTAACACATTTCTTTTATTTGAGTACGAAAAACGCGTATCTTTGCAGATTTAACTTTAACAAAAAGTAGGCAGACAAATAAATTCAGAATTCAAAGCATCTTACGGTAAGATAGTGATTTTTTATTTGAAAAGAGATTAACAATTTAATTTACAATAAAGATGGGTTATAAATAGTGTAGATATTTTACAAAAATTCAAAGGAATGAAAAATAGCTATCTCTATTAAAAAGAGATCTGTTTTGGAGTTTTTAGTTACAAACAGCGTCAATGAAGTTTTGTTCCGTCAAATCAGACCATTCGTGAAATGAAGCTTTCTTTGCAAAGTCATTACATTTTCTTTCGACCTCTTTGGTGGTGGAAGCAATCAACATCTTTTCTTTCCTCGATGCTTCAGCTCCTGACCAGATAGCATATAATGCCTAAAATAGGAAGTAAAGTTAAATAAGATGATTGAATATAATCATAGCTAATTTTCAGATTTCAGGCCAAACATTCTTAATACTATAAAAAATATATGCTTTTTAAATATTATTCTGGTTTCGAAAATACCGGACCACTTCATTCCTTAGTATGTGTATGGAATGAGCTTACCTTGTTGCGTTTGTGTCCCTCTTTGTTTTCATATTGGCAGTCGTAGAAAACGTAGCAAGCTTTATGTTGAGCAAGGATTGTTACCAAGTCTTCAAATGTAGCGTCCAACGGTGCTGAATGAACCAAGACAACTTTGTCAAATTTTTCATTGAAACCAAAGACACAGAAACGGTGCTTTTGTGGTGCTTTGTGAAATCCTTTGAAAGCCTCAATGCAGTCGTTTGTGATTTTGATGCCGGAATCTACCATATTTGATGATCAAGACTTGTCTGTGTTAAATTTTACTTTCTTCTTCAGTTTACCAAGTTTGAGATTGAATGTTTGCTTGATATAAATCAAATGCAAAGCCTTTTTATACCTTACTTGATCTCCAGGCTAAGCTCTTTTTATTTTACCATATATGGTTAATTCATAATTTGTTTTTAAATGTAAAGAAAATCAATAGCCATTATTGCTGACTTTGAAATTTACAATGAGTGCCAATTTGTGCCAATTTTGAATGACATAAATTATGGAAAATGGACATGTTTATGCATAAATTACTTTTTACCCAAATAAGGAATATCTCGGATGTAAAAAGAAAAATTGTACTTCTTTTAGGTTGCTCTATCACATTTTATCATCCGTAAATTCACTTAATACTTTTTAAGACGACATCTATTTGTTAAGAGGTGGCATAAAATGAAAGTCATAATGTTTAAGAAAAAAGGGAAATTCCCACGAATTCTTTCAGCCACTAACAATTCGGAAGTGCTATAACTTAGGTTGGAAGGGTAGATTTTTAAATCTGAGTTTTAATGCTACAATCAGTCACAAAATACTTGGCACAAAAAGGAACTTCACCGGGGTGTTTTGAAACCACAATCGATTTGTAAGTGCTCTAAAGTAGGTTCGAAGGGTAGAGTTTTAACTCTGAGTTTTAACGCTAGACTTAAGACTTACGACCTTAGGATCTGAGGATCCAAAAGTTCAAAAATGGTCCAGTAGGGCTTGAAATATAGCCTAGAAACCAATAAATCCCTCCCAGATCGAAGTAATCGATGAAATCAAGTTGAAGGCCTAAAAATTGACATTCTCGCTGGAACTTCAATTTTCGAAAAATGGTAAATTAGCCAAAAGTGCCAATATATTATGGCACTGTTTGTTGACTTAATTAAGACTTATGAACTTAGGATCTCAAGATCCAAAAGTTCAAGTATGGTCCAATAGGGTTCGGAATATAATAGTTTTGAAGTCTATAAACCCCTCCCGAATTGAAATTTTCGATTAAATTTGTCAGCTTTCTCACCCAAACTTTAAATTGTTAAAAACGAGGAATTAAGCAAAATTCTCAATATGTTTTGACCGATATTGTAGCTTTACTTGTATGTCTGGTTCCATGAAAAATAAATTAAACTTTCCAACCTTTATTGCAAGTTGCTTCATTTTTGTTAGTAGGTTACCTTCAAGCCACCCGATTTCATTTATCTAACTATTCTTAACATAAAATTATTGTATCAAAAGTTAGGACGTCCAGAACATTTCACTCGAAATCCCTATATGAGATGTTTATTTACCTCGACGGCTCAATTCAAAAAAGATTTAACAAAGATTTCTCCCACATAGTAACTGAATGCTCAGTTATAAGTCATTATGTATAGTAGTCAAGTGAAATGTCTTATCCATCCAACGATCTCAGGTTTTGTGGTCTTTCTAAATCATCCCTTCAAGGCAATGTTAATTTGCCATACTCACTTTATGAACTAAATACGAGGATTCATAAAGGAAATTCAAAGTCGTTTCGAAGTCTTCAAAATCAAATCGATTGAAAACGGCAAGTCTCCACCAGTTATCATTGGTCATGTTATGTGTTTATAATCAACACCGATTTGACTTTAAGCAAAAAGTAGCACATTTCTTTTATTTGAGTACGAAAAACGCGTATCTTTGCAGATTTAACTTTAACAAAAAGTAGGCAGACAAATAAATTCAGAATTCAAAGCATCTTACGGTAAGATAGTGATTTTTTTATTTGAAAAGAGATTAACAATTTAATTTACAATAAAGATGGGTTATAAATAGTGTAGATATTTTACAAAAATTCAAAGGAATGAAAAATAGCTATCTCTATTAAAAAGAGATCTGTTTTGGAGTTTTTAGTTACAAACAGCGTCAATGAAGTTTTGTTCCGTCAAATCAGACCATTCGTGAAATGAAGCTTTCTTTGCAAAGCCATTACATTTTCTTTCGACCTCTTTGGTGGTGGAAGCAATCAACATCTTTTCTTTCCTCGATGCTTCAGCTCCTGACCAGATAGCATATAATGCCTAAAATAGGAAGTAAAGTTAAATAAGATGATCGAATATAATCATAGCTAATTTTCAGATTTCAGGCCAAACATTCTTAATACTATAAAAAATATATGCTTTTTAAAAATTATTCTGGTTTCGAAAATACCGGACCACTTCATTCCTTAGTATGTGTATGGAATGAGCTTACCTTGTTGCGTTTGTGTCCCTCTTTGTTTTCATATTGGCAGTCGTAGAAAACGTAGCAAGCTTTATGTTGAGCAAGGATTGTTACCAAGTCTTCAAATGTAGCGTCCAACGGTGCTGAATGAACCAAGACAACTTTGTCAAATTTTTCATTGAAACCAAAGACACAGAAACGGTGCTTTTGTGGTGCTTTGTGAAATCCTTTGAAAGCCTCAATGCAGTCGTTTGTGATTTTGATGCCGGAATCTACCATATTTGATGATCAAGACTTGTCTGTGTTAAATTTTACTTTCTTCTTCAGTTTACCAAGTTTGAGATTGAATGTTTGCTTGATATAAATCAAATGCAAAGCCTTTTTATACCTTACTTGATCTCCAGGCTAAGCTCTTTTTATTTTACCATATATGGTTAATTCATAATTTGTTTTTAAATGTAAAGAAAATCAATAGCCATTATTGCTGACTTTGAAATTTACAATGAGTGCCAATTTGTGCCAATTTTGAATGACATGAATTATGGAAAATGGACATGTTTATGCATAAATTACTTTTTACCCAAATAAGGAATATCTCGGATGTAAAAAGAAAAATTGTACTTCTTTTAGGTTGCTCTATCACATTTTATCATCCGTAAATTCACTTAATACTTTTTAAGACGACATCTATTTGTTAAGAGGTGGCATAAAATGAAAGTCATAATGTTTAAGAAAAAAGGAAAATTCCCACGAATTCTTTCAGCCACTAACAATTCGGAAGTGCTATAACTTAGGTTGGAAGGGTAGATTTTTAAATCTGAGTTTTAATGCTACAATCAGTCACAAAATACTTGGCACAAAAAGGAACTTCACCGGGGTGTTTTGAAACCACAATCGATTTGTAAGTGCTCTAAAGTAGGTTCGAAGGGTAGAGTTTTAACTCTGAGTTTTAACGCTAGACTTAAGACTTACGACCTTAGGATCTGAGGATCCAAAAGTTCAAAAATGGTCCAGTAGGGCTTGAAAAAAATTTTTCAAAAATTTTGAATGACATAAATTATGGAAAATGGACATGTTTATGCATAAATTACTTTTTACCCAAATAAGGAATATCTCGGATGTAAAAAGAAAAATTGTACTTCTTTTAGGTTGCTCTATCACATTTTATCATCCGTAAATTCACTTAATACTTTTTAAGACGACATCTATTTGTTAAGAGGTGGCATAAAATGAAAGTCATAATGTTTAAGAAAAAGGGAAATTCCCACGAATTCTTTCAGCCACTAACAATTCGGAAGTGCTATAACTTAGGTTGGAAGGGTAGATTTTTAAATCTGAGTTTTAATGCTACAATCAGTCACAAAATACTTGGCACAAAAAGGAACTTCACCGGGGTGTTTTGAAACCACAATCGATTTGTAAGTGCTCTAAAGTAGGTTCGAAGGGTAGAGTTTTAACTCTGAGTTTTAACGCTAGACTTAAGACTTACGACCTTAGGATCTGAGGATCCAAAAGTTCAAAAATGGTCCAGTAGGGCTTGAAATATAGCCTAGAAACCAATAAATCCCTCCCAGATCGAAGTAATCGATGAAATCAAGTTGAAGGCCTAAAAATTGACATTCTCGCTGGAACTTCAATTTTCGAAAAATGGTAAATTAGCCAAAAGTGCCAATATATTATGGCACTGTTTGTAGACTTAATTAAGACTTATGAACTTAGGATCTCAAGATCCAAAAGTTCAAGTATGGTCCAATAGGGTTCGGAATATAATAGTTTTGAAGTCTATAAACCCCTCCCGAATTGAAATTTTCGATTAAATTTGTCAGCTTTCTCACCCAACTTTAAATTGTTAAAAACGAGGAATTAAGCAAAATTCTCAATATGTTTTTGACCGATATTGTAGCTTTACTTGTATGTCTGGTTCCATGAAAAATAAATTAAACTTTCCAACCTTTATTGCAAGTTGCTTCATTTTTGTTAGTAGGTTACCTTCAAGCCACCCGATTTCATTTATCTAACTATTCTTAACATAAAATTATTGTATCAAAAGTTAGGACGTCCAGAACATTTCACTCGAAATCCCTATATGAGATGTTTATTTACCTCGACGGCTCAATTCAAAAAAGATTTAACAAAGATTTTCTCCCACATAGTAACTGAATGCTCAGTTATAAGTCATTATGTATAGTAGTAAAGTGAAATGTCTTATCCATCCAACGATCTCATGTTTTGTGGTCTTTCTAAATCATCCCTTCAATGCAATGTTAATTTGCCATACTCACTTTATGAACTAAATACGAGGATTCATAAAGGAAATTCAAAGTCGTTTCGAAGTCTTCAAAATCAAATCGATTGAAAACGGCAAGTCTCCACCAGTTATCATTGGTCATGTTATGTGTTTATAATCAACACCGATTTGACTTTAAGCAAAAAGTAGCACATTTCTTTTATTTGAATACGAAAAACGCGGATCTTTGCAGATTTAACTTTAACAAAAAGTAGGCAGACAAATAAATTCAGAATTCAAAGCATCTTACGGTAAGATAGTGATTTTTTTTATTTGAATAGAGATTAACAATTTAATTTACAATAAAGATGGGTTATAAATAGTGTAGATATTTTACAAAAATTAAAAGGAATGAAAAATAGCTATCTCTATTAAAAAGAGATCTGTTTTGGAGTTTTTAGTTACAAACAGCGTCAATGAAGTTTTGTTCCGTCAAATCAGACCATTCGTGAAATGAAGCTTTCTTTGCAAAGCCATTACATTTTCTTTCGACCTCTTTGGTGGTGGAAGCAATCAACATCTTTTCTTTCCTCGATGCTTCAGCTCCTGACCAGATAGCATATAATGCCTAAAATAGGAAGTAAAGTTAAATAAGATGATCGAATATAATCATAGCTAATTTTCAGATTTCAGGCCAAACATTCTTAATACTATAAAAAGTATATGCTTTTTAAAAATTATTCTGGTTTCGAAAATACCGGACCACGTCATTCCTTAGTATGTGTATGGAATGAGCTTACCTTATTGCGTTTGTGTCCCTCTTTGTTTTCATATTGGCAGTCGTAGAAAACGTAGCAAGCTTTATGTTGAGCAAGGATTGTTACCAAGTCTTCAAATGTAGCGTCCAACGGTGCTGAATGAACCAAGACAACTTTGTCAAATTTTTCATTGAAACCAAAGACACAGAAACGGTGCTTTTGTGGTGCTTTGTGAAATCCTTTGAAAGCCTCAATGCAGTCGTTTGTGATTTTGATGCCGGAATCTACCATATTTGATGATCAAGACTTGTTTGTGTTAAATTTTACTTTCTTCTTCAGTTTACCAAGTTTGAGATTGAATGTTTGCTTGATATAAATCAAATGCAAAGCCTTTTTATACCTTACTTGATCTTCAGGCTAAGGTCTTTTTATTTTACCATATATGGTTAATTCATAATTTGTTTTTAAATGTAAAGAAAATCAATAGCCATTATTGCTGACTTTGAAACTTACAATAAGTGCCAATTTGCCTATCTAAGCAAAAATTTTGAATGACATGAATTATGGAAAATGGACATGTTTATGCATAAATTACTTTTTACCCAAATAAGGAATATCTCGGATGTAAAAAGAAAAATTGTACTTCTTTTAGGTTGCTCTATCACAATTTATCATCCGTAAATTCACTTAATACTTTTTAAGACATCTATTTGTTAAGAGGTGGCATAAAATGAAAGTCATAATGTTTAAGAAAAAAGGGAAATTCCCACGAATTCTTTCAGCCACTAACAATTCGGAAGTGCTATAACTTAGGTTGGAAGGGTAGATTTTTAAATCTGAGTTTTAATGCTACAATCAGTCACAAAATACTTGGCACAAAAAGGAAACTTCACCGGGTGTTTTGAAACCACAATCGATTTGTAAGTGCTCTAAAGTAGGTTCGAAGGGTAGAGTTTTAACTCTGAGTTTTAACGCTAGACTTAAGACTTACGACCTTAGGATCTGAGGATCCAAAAGTTCAAAAATGGTCCAGTAGGGCTTGAAATATAGCCTAGAAACCAATAAATCCCTCCCAGATCGAAGTAATCGATGAAATCAAGTTGAAGGCCTAAAAATGACATTCTCGCTGGAACTTCAATTTTCGAAAAAATGGTAAATTAGCCAAAAGTGCCAATATATTATGGCACTGTTTGTAGACTTAATTAAGACTTGTGAACTTAGGATCTCAAGATCCAAAAGTTCAAGTATGGTCCAATAGGGTTCGGAATATATTAGTTTTGAAGTCTATAAACCCCTCCCCAATTGAAATTTTCGATTAAATTTGTCAGCTTTCTCACCCAAACTTTAAATTGTTAAAAACGAGGAATTAAGCAAAATTCTCAATATGTTTTGACCGATATTGTAGCTTTACTTGTATGTCTGGTTCCATGAAAAATAAATTAAACTTTCCAACCTTTATTGCAAGTTGCTTCATTTTTGTTAGTAGGTTACCTTCAAGCCACCCGATTTCATTTATCTAACTATTCTTAACATAAAATTATTGTATCAAAAGTTAGGACGTCCAGAACATTTCACTCGAAATCCCTATATGAGATGTTTATTTACCTCGACGGCTCAATTCAAAAAAGATTTAACAAAGATTTTCTCCCACATGGTAACTGAATGCTCAGTTATAAGTCATTATGTATAGTAGTCAAGTGAAATGTCTTATCCATCCAACGATCTCAGGTTTTGTGGTCTTCTAAATCATCCCTTCAAGGCAATGTTAATTTGCCATACTCACTTTATGAACTAAATACGAGGATTCATAAAGGAAATTCAAAGTCGTTTCGAAGTCTTCAAAATCAAATCGATTGAAAACGGCAAGTCTCCACCAGTTATCATTGGTCATATTTATGTGTTATAATCAACACCGATTTGGCTTTAAGCAAAAAGTAGCACATTTCTTTTATTTGAGTACGAAAAACGCGTATCTTTGCAGATTTAACTTTAACAAAAAGTAGGCAGACAAATAAATTCAGAATTCAAAGCATCTTACGGTAAGATAGTGATTTTTTTATTTGAAAAGAGATTAACAATTTAATTTACAATAAAGATGGGTTATAAATAGTGTAGATATTTTACAAAAATTCAAAGGAATGAAAAATAGCTATCTCTATAAAAAGAGATCTGTTTTGGAGTTTTTAGTTACAAACAGCGTCAATGAAGTTTTGTTCCGTCAAATCAGACCATTCGTGAAATGAAGCTTTCTTTGCAAAGCCATTACATTTTCTTTCGACCTCTTTGGTGGTGGAAGCAATCAACATCTTTTCTTTCCTCGATGCTTCAGCTCCTGACCAGATAGCATATAATGCCTAAAATAGGAAGTAAAGTTAAATAAGATGACGAATATAATCATTGCTAATTTTCAGATTTCAGGCCAAACATTCTTAATACTATAAAAAATATATGCTTTTTAAAAATTATTCTGGTTTCGAAAATACCGGACCACTTCATTCCTTAGTATGTGTATGGAATGAGCTTACCTTATTGCGTTTGTGTCCCTCTTTGTTTTCATATTGGCAGTCGTAAAACGTAGCAAGCTTTATGTTGAGCAAGGATTGTTACCAAGTCTTCAAATGTAGCGTCCAACGGTGCTGAATGAACCAAGACAACTTTGTCAAATTTTTCATTGAAACCAAAGACACAGAAACGGTGCTTTTGTGGTGCTTTGTGAAATCCTTTGAAAGCCTCAATGCAGTCGTTTGTGATTTTGATGCCGGAATCTACCATATTTGATGATCAAGACTTGTCTGTGTTAAATTTTACTTTCTTCTTCAGTTTACCAAGTTTGAGATTGAATGTTTGCTTGATATAAATCAAATGCAAAGCCTTTTTATACCTTACTTGATCTTCAGGCTAAGCTCTTTTTATTTTACCATATATGGTTAATTCATAATTTGTTTTTAAATGTAAAGAAAATCAATAGCCATTATTGCTGACTTTGAAATTTACAATGAGTGCCAATTTGCCTATCTAAGCAAAAATTTTGAATGACATAAATTATGGAAAATGGACATGTTTATGCATAAATTACTTTTTACCCAAATAAGGAATATCTCGGATGTAAAAAGAAAAATTGTACTTCTTTTAGGTTGCTCTATCTTTATCATCCGTAAATTCACTTAATACTTTTTAAGACATCTATTTGTTAAGAGGTGGCATAAAATGAAAGTCATAATGTTTAAGAAAAAAGGGAAATTCCCACGAATTCTTTCAGCCACTAACAATTCGGAAGTGCTATAACTTAGGTTGGAAGGGTAGATTTTTAAATCTGAGTTTTAATGCTACAATCAGTCACAAAATACTTGGCACAAAAAGGAACTTCACGGGGTGTTTTGAAACCACAATCGATTTGTAAGTGCTCTAAAGTAGGTTCGAAGGGTAGAGTTTTAACTCTGAGTTTTAACGCTAGACTTAAGACTTACGACCTTAGGATCTGAGGATCCAAAAGTTCAAAAATGGTCCAGCAGGGCTTGAAATATAGCCTAGAAACCAATAAATCCCTCCCAGATCGAAGTAATCGATGAAATCAAGTTGAAGGCCTAAAAATTGACATTCTCGCTGGAACTTCAATTTTCGAAAAATGGTAAATTAGCCAAAAGTGCCAATATATTATGGCACTGTTTGTAGACTTAATTAAGACTTATGAACTTAGGATCTCAAGATCCAAAAGTTCAAGTATGGTCCAATAGGGTTCGGAATATATTAGTTTTGAAGTCTATAAACCCCTCCCCAATTGAAATTTTCGATTAAATTTGTCAGCTTTCTCACCCAAACTTTAAATTGTTAAAAACGAGGAATTAAGCAAAATTCTCAATATGTTTTGACCGATATTGTAATTTTACTTGTATGTCTGGTTCCATGAAAAATAAATTAAACTTTCCAACCTTTATTGCAAGTTGCTTCATTTTTGTTAGTAGGTTACCTTCAAGCCACCCGATTTCATTTATCTAACTATTCTTAACATAAAATTATTGTATCAAAAGTTAGGCCTCCAGAACATTTCACTCGAAATCCCTATATGAGATGTTTATTTACCTCGACGGCTCAATTCAAAAAAGATTAACAAAGATTTTCTCCCACATGGTAACTGAATGCTCAGTTATAAGTCATTATGTATAGTAGTCAAGTGAAATGTTTATCCATCCAACGATCTCAGGTTTTGTGGTCTTTCTAAATCATCCCTTCAAGGCAATGTTAATTTGCCATACTCACTTTATGAACTAAATACGAGGATTCATAAAGGAAATTCAAAGTCGTTTCGAAGTCTTCAAAATCAAATCGATTGAAAACGGCAAGTCTCCACCAGTTATCATTGGTCATTGTTATGTGTTTATAATCAACACCGATTTGACTTTAAGCAAAAAGTAGACACATTTCTTTTATTTGAGTACGAAAAAACGCGTATCTTTGCAGATTTAACTTTAACAAAAAGTAGGCAGACAAATAAATTCAGAATTCAAAGCATCTTACGGTAAGATAGTGATTTTTTTATTTGAAAAGAGATTAACAATTTAATTTACAATAAAGATGGGTTATAAATAGTGTAGATATTTTACAAAAATTCAAAGGAATGAAAAATAGCTATCTCTATTAAAAGAGATCTGTTTTGGAGTTTTTAGTTACAAACAGCGTCAATGAAGTTTTGTTCCGTCAAATCAGACCATTCGTGAAATGAAGCTTTCTTTGCAAAGCCATTACATTTTCTTTCGACCTCTTTGGTGGTGGAAGCAATCACATCTTTTCTTTCCTCGATGCTTCGGCTCCTGACCAGATAGCATATAATGCCTAAAATAGGAAGTAAAGTTAAATAGATGAACGAATATAATCATTGCTAATTTTCAGATTTCAGGCCAAACATTCTAATACTATAAAAATATCTGCTTTTTAAAAATTATTCTGGTTTCGAAAATACCGGACCACGTCATTCTTAGTTTGTGTATGGAATGAGCTTACCTTATTGCGTTTGTGTCCCTCTTTGTTTTCATATTGGCAGTCGTAGAAAAACGTAGCAAGCTTTATGTTGAGCAAGGATTGTTACCAAGTCTTCAAATGTAGCGTCCAACGGTGCTGAATGAACCAAGACAACTTGTCAAATTTTTCATTGAAACCAAAGACACAGAAACGGTGCTTTTGTGGTGCTTTGTGAAATCCTTTGAAAGCCTCAATGCAGTCGTTTGTGATTTTAATGCCGGAATCTACCATATTTGATGATCAAGACTTGTCTGTGTTAAATTTTACTTTCTTCTTCATTTTACCAAGTTTGAGATTGAATGTTTGCTTGATATAAATCAAATGCAAAGCCTTTTTATACCTTACTTGATCTTCAGATTAAGCTCTTTTATTTTACCATATATGGTTAATTCATCATTTGTTTTAAATGTAAAGAAAATCAATAGCCATTATTGCTGACTTTGAAACTTACAATGAGTGCCAATTTGCCTATCTAAGCAAAATTTTGAATGACATAATTATGGAAAATGGACATGTTTATGCATAAATTACTTTTTACCCAAATAAGGAATATCCGGGATGTAAAAAGAAAAATTGTACTTCTTTTAGGTTGCTCTATCACATTTATCATCCGTAAATTCACTTAATACCTTTTAAGACATCTATTTGTTAAGAGGTGGCATAAAATGAAAGTCATAATGTTTAAGAAAAAAGGGAAATTCCACGAATTCTTTCAGCCACTAACAATTCGGAAGTGCTATAACTTAGGTTGGAAGGTAGATTTTTAACATCTGAGTTTTAATGCTACAATCAGTCACAAAATACTTGGCACAAAAAGGAACTTCCCGGGGTGTTTTGAAACCACAATCGATTTGTAAGTGCTCTAAAGTAGGTTCGAAGGGTA
>NW_027103957.1:0-42910 GCF_902728285.1 Clytia hemisphaerica | reverse complement strand
TAGAACACGCGAAATAGAAACTGTGGAAGAAAACTTTCTTGGTCAAAAGAAGAAAATACAGATAATTTCCTTATCTCAACAAAGGTAAAATTGACTTATCCTCTGACTTATCCCTGGAAGACATTACATAAAAGAAATGTATCCATTCGATAAAATTTCACTTAGTCTTTCTGTCTAGTATGCACTGGCGAACTATTTTAGATTTCATATACTTTACAGTTTAGAGATCTGTCATGTAATTGAAATTGTGCGATTCATTTTATTTGAGGCAAGAAAGTTCTACCACGACTCCGAGAGAAATAGATGAAGCGGACTGTTCAGCTTGTGGAGAAACGGCTGTAATTGGTGAAGAGAATGATGATGACGATGATGACGACGATGATGATATTGAGAGTACATGTAACACAGATAAATCGAAACAAAAAGCAAAAAATACTAAAACCGCGGGTAAGATAAATTGATGATATGTTGAATAAACCATGTATTTTTATTTGATTATCATGGGGGCGGTATCGGTGTCAAAGTATCTATTTTTAAAGCTGATTGGGTGATTTAAGTTTACCACAATACTAGAATTTGTACAACAGTTTTTTAAAGTTGGACATTTCCAAGAAACAATTATCAAAAAAATCATTTTTTACAAAAAAGTATGGGTAGATTAAAACGGACCTCAAAGTCTATCCACGATAAGTGTGCACTCTTTTTTCTTTTAACTATAACTTTTGAAGGAACCCTTCAATCTTTATAAATTTTGTATCCTTGGAAAGATATTAGTGAGTGGAACAATTTGAAATTAAAAAATATTTTTAAAAATTTTTAAACTGAAGATGAAAATAAAGAAAAAAATAAAGATCTTGTAGAAAAGTGTTATAACAATCATTTTCACTGAAGTAAATTCTTGATCATCGAACGTCATCTCTGTGAAAAAATTTCTCAAAAATAATCATTTAGTCAAAAGATATCAAACAAAGTTATAAGCTGATTGACATCTATAAACGCTGTTTATTGCTGTTTTTTTTGAGCCAATAACTTATTAACTTTGTATCATAACTTTATATTGAATAAATATTTTAGTGAAATTTCTTCACAATGATAACCTCCTAAAACCATAAGTGAGAATCGCCTATGACCATAACTGCAGGGAGGTAGGGAGGGAGGGATTTAAAAAACTTATTTCATCATGTCAGCTTTCAGTTATAGCGTCGACTTGAACAGGGAGTTGCGATGGCCATTGTGAACATGACGTCACGAGGCTATGGGCAAGTAGACTCAGTTGGCGAAGGGCGGCCTCCCAGCCATTCGAATACTGTAGCGCTTATCAAATAAAAGTTAAACCACGATTTAACCTATGTTAAATCCAAATTTAACTTTCCATTTGCCTATGACCTAAACTAGGGGTAGAAACCAATCAAGTAGTCAGACGGCTGAGAAATAAGCGTGAGTCGATAGATATAAGTTTGGCGTGAAATTAAGGCTAATCCTCGAATAATAAACTTTCCTTTTTTCAGGAATACTGGCTATAACAAGTCCATGTGGAATAGTTTTGGATTTAAAAGAGCTTTATAACTGTGAGAGTAAACGGCAAGTGTATGGCTGTCTATCTGACTTTCTTTCGGAGCATAGCATGATAGGTTTGTTTGACATTTTTATGTTTTTTCCAGTAAAAAGACTTCCATTTCAAGGACCAAAAAAAATTAGCCTATCTATCAAAGGTAATGAAACTAACCCCTGGGAAAGGATTTTGAGGGTTCAAAATTTCGTTGAAGGCATTCAATGTTTTTAAAAATGCAAATCTACATCTTTCAGGTCTGATTCAAATTTCACCTACATTCTCGGGGTCAGGTGCTGTAGATTATTGACAATAGATTTTAACTCAAAGTATCCTTGAAAGTGAATAATCCTCTTCCCATTATACATTACTTTAGAAACGATTGTTTACGATGATGCATGTCATTTGAAGCCTTTCGCCACCAACAAAATTAGGAAAGATCTTACACCATTGAGTAAAAGAATTGCTGGAATGGATTTTGCAGTTGATCGTTTTCATTTCAAAAACCACATTGGAGAATGGTGTCTTGAAAACTGCGACCCTGATATGGTTGCAAATTTAAACGAGGTATATACAGATTTTTATTTTCTTAACTTGAGTATCAAGCCCCTTTAAAGTGGAAATTGAATTGTTAGAGAGATAACATCATCAACATAACTATTTAAGAACTTCGCAGAGATATCATTGAGATTAATGTGAAACCCTGACCAAGTCACAGTCATTATTATAACACAGTTAATAATACCAAGCTCACGATATTACTAAAAAATGATGTACAGTGAAACCTCCAATTAGCGGACACCATCGGGGAGTAAGCAAAGTGTCCATTAATTTGAGGTGTCCGCTTTTTGGAGACCGTTTTAGTGGCGTTTGTTAAAAAAGGGGGAATAGATTGTGTTTGCTATTTAGACAGTGTCCGCTTTTTGGAGTCTCCGTTAATTAGAGGTTTCACTGTATATATACCAGGTATGCATAAAAAAGAAGTTTAGCACAAATTTCAAGTTTTTACATGCGCTACTCTCTTCAGGGAAATAATCTCAAATTTTTTAACAATTATTGCTGATTTGACCTTTTTATAATACTGCTGAAAATTTTATTTAAGCCAATTTGTAATTTTTTATGCACATCCGGTAATAGGGTTTAATTTCTTTACATTTAGGTCAACACCGAGAGCTGCGAACAGTTATTCAGCTGGTTTTCATCGTTTAAGCACATGACCAAACACATGAAGCGCGAGACCTTCATATTTCTTACGTTGTATTTGATGGAAAGTCAAAATCAGTTGACAGAAGAAAAGCTAAGAAAACGCAAAGAACTAATTCTCCCGAATCAAGATATAGGGATGAACTGAATAAAAAAATTACCGTGTTACTTCGAATAAACGCCCTCTTCTTTTAAACACTATCCTCGAATAAACGCCCCTCCTTTCACAAAACATTTTTATTGAACGTCCCCTCAAATAAACGGCCCCTTCAAATAACCGCTTCTCCTATAGGAGAAAACACTCAAATATTATTATACATGCACTCAAATACTAAAAAAGGCAAATAAGTTTCCCATTTACAAATAATTTAATAAACGCCCCCTTCTTTTATACGCTCTCCTCGAATAAACCCCATTCCTAAAACCCAAAAGTTTTAATAAACGCCCGGGCATTTAATCAAAGTAATACGGGGTACTGAATAATTTGAATAATCGATATTCACTTTCCAATAATATCTCGTGCCCCTCCCTACATTATTAACTTTTTCTGTTCAAATTTACCTTCAGACGTGGTATTTACAAGGGCTGGAAAGAAAATAATGTTTTGAAAAGTGAATGGTGTATAGAACCATATTTTATAGTGTTGTGTTGAGGGTTTATTTTTTGTAACTGTTTGTACTTTTTTATAGCTTTTCGCTTTCACGGTTCAATTCAAATTGTTGAGTCAAATGCTTTGACATCTCCCTATTGCTTTCAAATACCATGCCACTTCGTGCAATATAAAGAATTTTGTACCAACGTAAAGCTAATGTTGTCATCTTTTACATATGTTTACTTGTCTCAGCATTTAACTTAAATTACTTGTAAGATTTCAGCATAGCCGAATTTTGCCTTTTGCTTCACTTTTCTTTTGTTAAATTAGTTTTGTGTCACACAAAGATGTAAAAAGTTCAATCATTTATCTTTGATTTTAGTTTTAAAATTTTAAAACAATCATTAACAGAACGAAACTAATGGACCATTTACCTATTTTCTAAGAATGAGCCGCCTTCGAGCCCTCCTTTTTCAAACAGCGCATGTATGTAAGTTTTTATAAACAATGCAAACGATTCCTCACTCTCGTTTCATGCGATCTTTATTTGTAGAATAACAGATCAATGGTCAAGTTCTGCTCATCTTTGGGCTCCATCTTTGGAAATCAAGTTAAAAACCTGGTTAGTGTGGGTATCATGAGACTGTACTGTAGATACTTTGTAACTAACAAGGGGAATACTTAGAGTAATGTTCTTTCGTTGTTTTTGCCGCCATTTTAATCTTTTTAAAATTTTCCACCACATAGTTCTATTCAATACAAGACAAGAACGGAATCTGGTCTAGAGGGGGTGTGTGTGGCCGGGGTGGGGATGTGCGAGAGGGGTGGGGCGTTGTTTTTGCCGCCATTTTGATTTTTTTTTTTAATTTTCCACCACATAGTTCTATTCAAGACAAGACAAGAACGGAATCTGGTCTATAGGGGGTGTGTGCAGCCGGGGTGGGGATGTGCGAGAGGGGTGGGGCGTTGTTTTTGCCGCCATTTTGATTTTTTTTTTTAATTTTCCACCACATAGTTCTATTCAATACAAGACAAGAACGGAATCTGGTCTAGAGGGGGGTGTGGGCCGGGTGGGGATGTGCGAGAGAGGGGTGGGGCGTTGTTTATTGCCGCCATTTGATTTTTTTTTAAATTTTCCACCACATAGTTCTATTCAAGACAAGACAAGAACGGAATCTGGTCTATAGGGGGTGTGTGCGGCCGGGGTGGGATGTGCGGAGAGGGTGGGGCGTTGTTTTTTTTGCCACAATTTTGATTTTTTTTTTTTAATTTTCCACCACATAGTTCTATTCAAGACAAGACAAGAACGGAATCTGGTCTAGGGGGTGTGTGTGTGGCCGGGGTGGGGATGGCGAGAGGGGGGTGGGGCGTTGTTTTTTGCCGCCATTTTGATTATTTTTTTTTTTAATTTTCCACCACATAGTTCTATTTCAAGACAAGACAAGAACGGAATCTGGTCTATAGGGGTGTGTGTGCGGCCGGGGTGGGGGATGTGCGAGAGGGGTGGGGCGTTGTTTTTGCCGCCATTTTGATTTTTTTTTTAATTTTCCACCACATAGTTCTATTCAAGACAAGACAAGAACGGAATCTGGTCTAGAGGGGGTGTGTGTAGCCGGGGTGGGGATGTGCGAGAGGGGTGGGGCGTTGTTATTGCCGCCATTTTGATTTTTTTTTTAATTTTCCACCACATAGTTCTATTCAAGACAAGACAAGAACGGAATCTGGTCTAGAGGGGGTGTGTGTGACCGGGGTGGGGATGTGCGAGAGGGGTGGGGCGTTGTTATTGCCGCCATTTTTATTTTTTTTTTAATTTTCCACCACATAGTTCTATTCAATACAAGACAAGAACGGAATCTGGTCTAGAGGGGGTGTGTGTGGCCGGGGTGTGGGATGGGATGTGCGAGAGGGGTGGGGCGTTGTTTTTGCCGCCATTTTGATTTTTTTTTTAAATTTTCCACCACATAGTTCTATTCAAGACAAGACAAGAACGGAATCTGGTCTAGAGGGGGTGTGTGTGGCCTGGGTGGGGATGTGCGAGAGGGGTGGGGCGTTGTTTTTGCCGCAATTTTGATTTTTTTTTTTTAATTTTCCACCACATAGTTCTATTCAAGACAAGACAAGAACGGAATCTGGTCTAGAGGGGGTGTGTGTGGCCGGGGTGGGGATGGGCGAGAGGGGTGGGGCGTTGTTTTTGCCGCCATTTTGATTTTTTTTTTAATTTTCCACCACATAGTTCTATTCAAGACACAAGACAAGAACGGAATCTGGTCTATAGGGGGTGTGTGCCGGCCGGGGTGGGGATGTGCGAGAGGGGTGGGGCGTTGTTTTTTGCCGCCATTTTGATTTTTTTTTTTAATTTTCCACCACATAGTTCTATTCAAGACAAGACAAGAACGGAATCTGGTCTAGAGGGGGTGTGTGTGGCCGGGGTGGGGATGTGCGAGAGGGGTGGGGCGTTGTTTTTGCCGCCATTTTGATTTTTTTTTTTAATTTTCCACCACATAGTTCTATTCAAGACAAGACAAGAACGGAATCTGGTCTATAGGGGGTGTGTGCGGCCGGGGTGGGGGATGTGCGAGAGGGGGGTGGGGCGTTGTTTTTGCCGCCATTTTGATTTTTTTTTTAATTTTCCACCACATAGTTCTATTCAAGACAAGACAAGAACGGAATCTGGTCTAGAGGGGGTGTGTGTAGCCAGGGTGGGGATGTGCGAGAGGGGTGGGGCGTTGTTATTGCCGCCATTTTGATTTTTTTTTAATTTTCCACCACATAGTTCTATTCAATACAAGACAAGAACGGAATCTGGTCTAGAGGGGGGTGTGTGGACCGGGGTGGGGATTGTGCGAGAGGGGTGGGGGCGTTGTTATTGCCGCCATTTTTATTTTTTTTTTAATTTTCCACCACATAGTTCTATTCAATACAAGACAAGAACGGAATCTGGTCTAGAGGGGGTGTGTGTGGCCGGGGTGGGGATGTGCGAGAGGGGTGGGGCGTTATTTTTTAAGTTTTTGCCCATATATTAGTTGTTAATAATAATTAATTAAAAAAATTATTTTTTTCGAATAATTTAAATAATTTTTGCATTTTTATTCAAAAAAGGTCTTTTGAAATAAATTATTTTTTTTGCTATATAATAAGGTTGTAGTCAAAATAGATGATTACTAGGTTTTTTGTAAGTTTGTAAGATTTATTTTATCAGTACTATGTCTTGATAGTGTAGGGGATGATCATAAACCTCTATAATGGAGATAAAGATCGGAACTTATACACCAGATCTGGACAACACTCCCGAAGGGGATATTTCAATCAAACTACATTACTTATCCTAGTTAAGGCCCGGGCTCCACTAGCGTACGCTGTGATTGCACTTCTCAAGCAAAATCTTCTATGTTGTTGGTCAAAAGAAAAGTAAAGGAATGCCATTGTGGTTCATTCAGACGTACAGTCGAGAAAAGTTAAAATGCGCCTAAATTTCTTTTCAAGTGCATAGTCCATCAATAAAATGACTGACAAAAATAAATTAGAGTTTGAACAAAAATATCAAATGTACATTTGAAAGCTTAAGCAAATTTCTTTAAAGATTCTGGAAAAAGAATTGAAATCATTGCTGAAGTGAACTTCTGACTAAATTACAGTAGTTAGTATTCAGTTTCAAAGACAAGAAACAAAATTTGACATACAAAACACTTTTTCTAGTCAATGAATCGGATGCTCTTATATCGGATGGCCAATAGTCACCTTCATTTTTTTATTTTATTTTTTTATCCACGGATCGCTGATAGTCACTTTTCCGGGGGTTAGGTAGGGTCAGGGTTGCTAGTAACGGCTTGTCACTGTGCCGGGTGCATACTCGGCGCCTTGGGCCCCGCAGGGTTGCTAGTAACGGCTCGAATTTCAGTCAGGTTTAAAAAAGGGGTACTGTTACCCATATTATAATAATATTACCCCCGTCTTTTGCCAGTTCGATATAATATGTTATAAATTGCGTGGTTTTGCTGTGCGGCGATGGCTAAACCGATAGAGCGCTGGCTTCCGAATTTGAAGGTCTTTCTTTGGTGGTGGTTCGAATCCCACTCGGTGCGAAAATTGGACTGGTCGAAATTGATGGACAAATGATTGACAGGTATGAAGACTCAGTCAGAAATGAGAAACTAAGTCTCAGAAACTCAGTCAGCCAGAAAAGAGAAAAATAGGATAAGAGATAGGAAAGAAAACAAGGTGACGATTGGCCATCCGATATAACATCTACCCAATGAATCAGCTCATCATCATCATAACCAGTCTGCCATTTTGTTTGTTTTGATTTGCACAAGTAATATTGTAATTCGTGTTATATCATACACTGTTTTGATTTGCATTTATAACACTCGCTTCAGCTTTTCAAAGCTAAATCAAAACTAAAATTGTAATATGTAATAATGATAATACCATATAACGTAATATGAAAATATGTATACTACCGTCCCGGAAGAAAACCGAACATTTACGGAAGAGACTAACTACGGGGATGCTTGCGCGACAAGACAACAATTTTCGAGATTCCAGTCCAATATCTATGCGTGAAACTATGAGTGCCTCCTCGTCGCTACGCTCCTGCGGGGGCAATCAATGCAACAACATGTATTGTCAAATAAATGTGAAAAAAACCTTCTTTATTGGTTAGTCCCAAGATACGGATAAGTGTGCAGCATTATAATATTCCTAAATGACATAAGCATGAAGCGTGCAAGCATGCAATTATTCCCAAGAGACCAATAAGCTTGAAGCGTGCAAGCGTGCAATTATTCCCAAGAGACTAATAAACGTGAAATGTGAAATAAATCTCGTGCGCAAGTATATATTTCCCTAGGGAATTAAGAAAAAATACAAATAATAAACAACCATACCCTACCTGAGAGGCTAGTCAAGCTCTAAGAAACAAAGCCTCTTTGCATGCTTAGTAAAAAACATTAGTTTTTTCGGGAGACTTGGTTCCAGAAAAAGGAAATAGTAGAAATGTCGTAACCATTTTCCCGCTGATTGCCAAGATTATTATTTCGCAGGGCATTTATATTTATCTTTTTTATTTTACGTTCAATCATTAAGCTGCCGTCATTTTTTCAATATTCTTTTTCGACCAAATCAGTATAAAAACATGAGTCATCTTTAACACTGATGACGTTATTTTGTCAGCAAAAATCCCTCCAAAACCCAGAAATTTGCCACAATAAGCGACAAACTTCCGGCTTTTAAGAGTGTTTCTATTGAAAAGATTACGGCATTAATATCGCGAATTGCGAGATGGCTTGAGTTTTTGAGTATTTTGAGATATTTTACACAACACAACTAGCGAAATTTTCCGATTCAAAGACTTTGAGCTCCGAGGTTGTTTTTTAGGTGATTTTGCATGGAGTTAGCGGGCCGAGAAATGCTCTTTGACTTGCAAATCAATCTGATAGAATCTATATCATGATTTGAATTTTTCCTGATTTGAAATTCGCTTTGTATTCTTAACTATTTCAATGGTACGCTCTTGCTCTTCAAATTACGACATCTAGAATTAACGAAATCAATTATTATTTTGCAACACATAATCGAGCAAATGGAAATTACTTGATTTTCGCTGCAACCACTTACTGTAACTTCACAACAGAACTTTTTACCCATTATAAACTCAAAATCATCCAATATGTTTCCCCGAAACAGGCTGTTTTCCGTAGAATCGAAAATATTTCTGGAACTTGTCATATAGCATTTTTTATACAGCGAGGCAAATTCAGCGCCCATTGATTGAAGAAAGATTCGCTAAAAATAGTTTGAAAACTTTTGGCTGTAACCAAGAATAAGAAAAAAGAAAAAGTCGGTTTTGGTCATTAAAAAATCAATATTTAGGGGCCAAGCACAATACCGTAAAGCCGAAGACTAGAGTCGAATCTCCTATGTAACATTTGAAGTCACTTATTTCGTACATAAGTTGCGCGTCCTACCTATTTATTATACAAAATTCAAAAAATGTACATCACAAAAAAAAAAGCTGGACTAATGCTTCACTTATATTTGCCTGGGAAACGTGGAAGATTGACATGTAGCATTCGTCTTGAAACTCAAAGGCATATACCCAAAGCGATACTATCTGCAAAATCTCGAGCCAAAACAACAATGTCCCATTTTATGGAAAATGATTTCGAAAGCATTTCAGACTTAAGGTGCATTTTCCCTCGAATTCCGAAAATTAATTGTAAAAAAACACTCTTTGTGGATCTAATTTGACTATTTTAAGGGGGATTTTCACATTTCCCAGAAATATTGAAAATGTACAAAAAGACCCAGAATAAATAGAAAAATCTTGATATTTGTAAAGTTGTGAAAATCTTTCCAAGAAAAAAACTAAAAGGGTGACGGGATAAAATACCAAAATTTTCCCAATTTTTCTTATTTTTTCACATAAATTTCAAAAGAACAACCTTAGAGGGTCTTATCTTTCTATTTTGGCTCTTTTACGACTCGCCATGGAACTCAGTAAAATCCAATTTAAGAGGGAATTTCAAAAAATTCATCAGAAATCTCGATGAAAATACCGAAAAAATATTTAAAAAGCATGAACAAGAAAGCTCTAAAATAAATACACCTGTGCAGAATCTAAAAACCCCAAGAGTTTTGATAACAACTTTAATAAAAATAAAAAAGTCTAGAAGCGCATAACGTTCATAACGTCCATATAACGTTAGATGAACATTGAAACGTCGTGTGCCAGCTGGGTAGGAGTGCAGAAGAGTGAAAACCAAAAAACTTTTTCAAATGGTTGCTTAGAACTCAGAGAGTTTAATTGAGTCGTGAGCGTTCATGTATGAGTACAAGTTGGTAGGGAGTTTTCTGTTTTGACCAAAAATCTTTGTTTGAATTTCCAGTATGTAGTCCATTAGTCGTGAATGGTCTCTACCGTGATGATTCAGGAAGGAGCTGCAAAGAATCGGGATCCAAGTATAATCTTCGGCCGAATTGAAATTTTCAAGAAATTTACCAAGAATCAAAATAATTTGTGACCAATTTGAACAAAATTGCAACATCATTCCGATTCCATCATTCTTCTTAAACTGTACTTGGTAATCCAACCATTGCAACTATTTTCAAACATCTTCGTCGTGTCATTGAATTGGATAGGCGAAGACGAATTCGTTTGTGCTTTTACTGTAAAAAATAATAGGTAAATAGAGGTAGCCTGTTAGACGTAATCGAGATTGAATTGGAAAAACAGGTTAAGTATGCTCCTTACCGAAATGGGAATGTCTGCCTTTCTGTTTATCTGCAAGTATCATTTGTGAAAAAAGTCTTCAATAAAAAGAGCATTCAATAAGGTCGTTATACATACCTAGCAAATGGTTCCTCATTAATGAAATGTTATAAGATTATAAGTGTACCCAAGGTTGGCGAATGAGGGGTATGTGCGGACGGGACCTCCAAAAACCGACCCTTAGAGAGACTGATTTTTGCTGAAAAGGTGACCCTTAGAGAGACTTTTTGAATTTTTTTTTTAAATTTTTGAAAAAAGTCATACCCTTAGAGACTTTATTACAATTTTTTCTCTGGAAATCAAAAAGTTTCCTAAAAATCTTGAATTTTCCGACCCTTAGAGAGACTAATTTAAAACTTTCTGATTTTTCCGACCCTTAGAGAGACTTTGAAAGGTGAAAAAACGGACCCTTACCGTCCGCACATACCCATCATCCATTTTTGCCGTGCATTTTTCCTGATGCCATGCATCATCCCTTCTGCACCATATATTGTTTCTGGTAATTTTCTATTTTTTTTTATTTTTACTTTTGCTTGAAATAAAAGAAACATACTTTAACATAAACGATTGTTCTTGTCTACGCCCCAAGCCGTTATCTGCTATGAAACACTATATCAGATAAATGTGTGTCCTTTTGAAATACCCCTTTCATTTACGTAGACAAGTGAAGGAATACTTTTTGAATCTATAGTTTACATGAATTGTCAAAAATAAATTATATTTTTCTATGTTCCATTTTTATTACAATGTTTTTGAAAATATATTTGTCCAAAAATATGGTATTAAAATAAATTAAATAAATATTGAGTAAATTGAAAATAAAGATGCTAAGAAAATCAATGATAAATAAATAATTAATAATTGCCCCCGCAGGAGCGTAGCGACGAGGAGGCTCTCATAGTTTCACGCATAGATATTGGACTGGAATCTCAAAATTTTGCGAATTGTTTTGTTGTCGCGTAAGCATATCCGTAGTTAGTCTCTTCCGTAAATGTTCGGTTTTTTTCCGGGATGGTAGTATACATATTTTCGAATTACGTTATATGGTATTATCATTATTACATATTACAATTTTAGTTTTGATTTGGCTTTGAAAAGCTGAAGCGAGTGTTATAAATGCAAATCAAAACAGTGTATGATATAACACGAATTATAATATTACTTGTGCAAATCAAAACAAACAAAATGGCAGACTGGTTATGATGATGATGAGCTGATTCATTGGGTAGATGTTATATCGGATGGCCAATCGTCACCTTGTTTTCTTTCCTATCTCTTATCCTATTTTTCTCTTTTCTGGCTGACTGAGTTTCTGAGACTTAGTTTCTCATTTCTGACTGAGTCTTCATACCTGTCAATCATTTGTCCATCAATTTCGACCAGTCCAATTTTCGCACCGAGTGGGATTCGAACCACCACCAAAGAAAGACCTTCAAATTCGGAAGCCAGCGCTCTATCGGTTTAGCCATCGCCGCACAGCAAAACCACGCAATTTATAACATATTATATCGAACTGGCAAAAGACGGGGGTAATATTATTATAATATGGGTAACAGTACCCCTTTTTTAAACCTGACTGAAATTCGAGCCGTTACTAGCAACCCTGCGGGGCCCAAGGCGCCGAGTATGCACCCGGCACAGTGACAAGCCGTTACTAGCAACCCTGACCCTACCTAACCCCCGGAAAAGTGACTATCAGCGATCCGTGGATAAAAAAATAAAATAAAAAAATGAAGGTGACTATTGGCCATCCGATATAAGAGCATCCGATTCATTGACTAGAAAAAGTGTTTTGTATGTCAAATTTTGTTTCTTGTCTTTGAAACTGAATACTAACTACTGTAATTTAGTCAGAAGTTCACTTCAGCAATGATTTCAATTCTTTTTCCAGAATCTTTAAAGAAATTTGCTTAAGCTTTCAAATGTACATTTGATATTTTTGTTCAAACTCTAATTTATTTTTGTCAGTCATTTTATTGATGGACTATGCACTTGAAAAGAAATTTAGGCGCATTTTAACTTTTCTCGACTGTACGTCTGAATGAACCACAATGGCATTCCTTTACTTTTCTTTTGACCAACAACATAGAAGATTTTGCTTGAGAAGTGCAATCACAGCGTACGCTAGTGGAGCCCGGGCCTTAACTAGGATAAGCGAGTTTCTATTTCACCCAACTTAAGATGGCGCAGAACTTTTTGATAAATTTTATACGCAGTATCCTCTTGACTATTGTTTATTAGGCAAAGTAGCAATAGAGAAATGTTGAAATATAGCAGCCAATGAAAAAAAAAACTAGCTATTTCTGATTGGTTAACCTTGTGGATTTATTCACTCCGTATGTCCATATATTTTGCCTACAATCTAAGATGTCTGCGACATTATTAGAATTAAGGTCTATTTAGTGAATAATAATCATGACATATATTGCTATAAGAAAGAAACTAGGAGAAAAAACAAACAAACAGGAGATGTGAAAATCAGTAAGATAATGATACCATAACTTTTTAAATATATTTTTGAGAGGCTTTTCCAGCTTTTCATTAAATTTTATTAAGTTATCAAGCTGCATGAATTCTTCAAGTATTTATTTTTTTATAATGAAATATAATTTTTTTTTTCAAGCAAACGCCTCAATTAATCAATCAATCAATCAATCAATCAATCAATCAATCAATCAACCAACCAATCAATCAATAATTAAGAATTAAATCAATCAATTATTCCTGATTATTTTTTAATGTTTAATCTTTAAAGCATTAAAGCCTTATAAGTGCATGACATGATCTTTATGTGGGGGCATTTAGTGGAAGCTATGACTAGTTTTAAATTAAAAGCCACGGGGGCTGGAACCGAAACACCCGGATGGAAAATGTTCTTCAATTTTTCCTCAGACAAATACAAGTTGGTTTTTTATATAGACATCCAAAATTTTGAGATCTTTGGCTGTTCTTAAATTTTTCAAAGTTTTAGCTTAAAAATGTTATTATTTATTAAATTAATTATTAATATTTTCACCCTTTTGTGGTTATTTTTGGCCATTTTCATAAAAAGTCGGGTATTTTAAAGTACGGAAAGCCTTAAAATGTTCTTAACTTGTTCTTAACATTTTGGCCACCGAAGCGTTATGTTCTTATATAGTTTGTTTGTGTAAATGCAGAGTAAAGTTAGGGCTTCGCTTTTTCTTGTTTGAGTAAGGTTAAAGATTCCACTCTAGCCTCTTTGAGTGGATGTTAAAATTTCACAAATAGCGCACCAAAATGATGAAATATTTTGGAACGGCAAATTTGAATTAAGTCAAATGAGAGGTTAAACACGGGTTTAATTTGACCGTGAAGTGCGATACCATAGGCCTGTACATAACTTGCCAAAGCAAACCATGCAAGTGAAATCTTATCTACAGGCCTCCGATGTTGCATTAAGCGGTATAGATAAACACTTGCTTAACCTCGCTAAAATCTGGCCACGGTAGATAAACTATGGAATTGCTCAATTTTTATAAGCTGTTAGCTTGGTTACGGCTTTCAAAGTATTCGGAAGATTGCTTTTTAGCGTAAATCTTGCCCATAAAGAATCTGTAAGTACGAGCAACGGATTAGAATAGGTGGATTAACTTCTCTCGTTGCTCCCAAGAGAGATCCATTGTCTTCTCATTGTTACAAGAAAAATCTGTAAATGACTCTGCGCACTCCTCGTTTAGTTTTTTCATTGTTTTTATAAGAACAATTTTCCAATTTATACAGTTTCGAAAACGAATTTGTCCTATGATTCGATCAATTTTGATGATTTTGCAAATATTTTAAATCCTGCACTTAAGTTTTAGCATCAACAAACGCTAGACCAGTTTTAATGTAAATTTTTAATCTTTTGTCAATGGCAATCTTCAGATAAGTGAAAATTAACGTATGGTCCATAACTAAGAAACTATCGATGGCTCACGAATGGGTTGCATACTGGTGAAAGAAGACTGTATTTAGAATTAGGAAAATAAATTTCAAATTATTTGGCTAATTTCTGCATTGGATAGAAAGGGCTAAAAAAGTGCATTTTCTTATTTGAAATGTACCACGTGATACGTAATGACCAATGAAAATGTTGAAAGTAATGATTTTTTACAACTTTTTTACAACTTATCAAGTTTTAATTGCTAGCAAACTCGTAAAAAAGTTTGATAACCTAACGAGGAGTGTTTTCTATGAGTTCTTAATCCACCTATTCTAATCCGTTGGTACAAGTCAGTGTGTTTTGAGCCTGAATTCGTTTATAATTGCTAAGTAAAAATCGCTGTTAATTGAATTAGATTTTTCGCCTATTTTGAGATTACGACACCCCTTTCTCACAGAACCACTGGAACGAACCTCTTTGGAAAAATTTGGCCAAAATAATGTCCCCAGTGGAAAATCTTCCTCCAGTTTTTGTCCCCATTGAAAATAATCAAATAAACCAATCCTCACTGCAAAATGTTTACTGAAAAATGTTTACTTGGGTGATGAATTTAATGATAAAAAGAAAAACCAGAAGCTTCATATGTTTCATATGTTTTCACAAAAGTTAATAATACCACAAGGAGTATTTCATTATTGTTATTTCTGCTGATAATTTCAAGAATATTGAAACATTTTGCAATCACAATACTCATTGTGGTATTTTGACTATTGGGAAAATTTCATTTGTATTGGCTTGTTCTCGAGATGTTAAAAGTTTTTAGCTTCATGACTTTAACACAGGTTCCTATTTGGACATTAATTTTCCTAAGTTGAGCAACTCGATGGAGAAGGGATTAATTTAGAAAATGCAGTGAGAAGGCAACGAAATACAATACACATTTTAAATTTCTAGTTCGTTTCGGATTTTTTTTTTCTGAAATTTTTAATATCATATGCGTTGATGCCTAGAAACAACTAGTCATTGTCGGTTTTAAGGACTTAAAAGGGGCCTAAATTGAAATAAATATTAAGAATACAAAAGAAAGTCGAGACTTAGCTTTGTGAAAATCAATGCAAAACATTGACTACCGAGTGCGCCAAAAGTGTATACAGGTTTTTCAAAATATTCTTCGCTTACGATTAAAGATTTTTCGTTGATTTTCTTTTAAATTCTATCATGACTTGACATGCTAACAAATAATAAAAATTATGTACAAGTAATAAATAAAATTTCTCGATTTGTCACAAATGAAAATTATTTTTAAAGAATATAAGCGAAGTATAGTAACACATATAATTATAGCAATACAAAGTTATTATCTGGGTAAAAGCTATTAGTGTGGTCTGTTAACTCCAAAAATATTTCAGATTGTGATAAAAGCACGAAATTTGAAACAAATGACCCTAAAACTCGATTTTATATAGTAACATCAAATTTTAGCACCTGGTCACCTGCCAGATGACGTCATCAGGTAGCTAGGCAAAAAAATTATTATTTATTATTATTATTATTTATTATATTCAGAATGTTTTGAAGATATTTAGTCCACACTCAAACTCGTTCTCTCTGGGAATTTAGGAATTTTCCTAACGATATACCTAAACGTCGGCCACATTTCTTCAATACACGTTAATGAATGGATCGGCAAGTGTCTTGGTTATTATATTTCAATCATTTTGTTTAAGTTGCTATTTTTCATTTATGACTCGTTATTAGAAAATCAAAATATCGACTACATTTGTAAATCTTGGTAATAATTGGTAATTCTTTTGTCACAGAGAATGACGTTGTGATCTTGGAGTTTTTTGGCATGATATCGTCAGATTTTCCAAAATTTTACACCCCTACACAGTGCACTTTTTTGCACCTTTGCTCATTTCGACCCTTACATTGCACTTTGGGATGCTTAGAAAAGGAACAAGGGGACACGAAAACAAATTTTCTCGCGATTGCGCAATCGCATGGATATGTTTTATTGTATCCCCACATCAGATATCGCAATTTTGCAACATTTTGCAATGTTTTTGTTGCAGCAACAAAATTTTCATGTTATAATTGAGAATTATACAAAAACCCTCGTGTCCCCTCATCTCGAAATAAAGAAGATTGAACAGGACGAGAAAGAAAACGCTCGATTTACTTTCTAATAGAATTTCCAATGAAATACGATGAAACGAACCCCCCTTGAAACACCGTGAGTAAAATGTGTCCTATACATTGAAACCTCTTCAACTCGTTGACAACGGGTAAGGAAGTTCCATTTCTCTTTACACACAACATTTTGGTATAGTACGCGGGAAGAAATTATCGTGAAAAGGAACTGGTTCGCGAATTGCGAAAAACCAAAAAACGGCAAGCAAGGAAGAAAGAAAAGAAAGCAAAGAATTTCTTTACACACAACATTTTGGTATAGTACGAGGGAAGAAATTATTATGGAAAGGAACTGGTTCGCGAATTGCGAAAAACAACAAGTGATACTTTTATGGACCTACCTGGTTGTGCATTTAATACATATATAATTGATATCTACGTGACCAATTAACAATCATTCAGAACACAAATAGTGACGATCTATTAAAATTGGTCGTTTGTTTCTCATAAAAAACCGTTCAGAAACCAAAATTTCATGCTCTTTAAATATTCTTTCTTATTCAAGACTTCGTGAGCAAAAAAAACATCGATCTCATCAAAATATTGAGTAATTTGGCTAAGAATATTGGTATATGCTTATTAATAGTGATTCTTATAGATGCGTTTTTTTGAGCTGAAAAATTCGTTTTTTACAAAAATCTGCTTGAGCCATCTTTTACCTACTTTCATTCAAAAGAATAAGAAAAAATTAATGATCCAATTTTTCACCAAAAAACCCGTTTCTTAGCCGTTTTTTTTGCCCAAATTTACCCAAAAACATTTTTTTTCGAAAATCGGGCTCCGTCACATTCGGGGGTTTATAGTTATGCATTTTTTTGCAAAAAATCAGAAAAAACTAATGAGCCAATCTCAAGAAAAGCTGGTAACGAACGAACATACAACGGTTAATTTATAGGACCTCCACCGGGGTAGGTCCAAAAAAGGCAAGCAAGAAAAAAAAGGAAAGAAAGCAAAGAATTTCTTTACACACAACATTTTGGTATAGTACGAGGGAAGAAATTATCGTGAAAAGGAACTGGTTCGCAAATTGCGAAAAACAAAAAAACGGCAAGCAAGAAAAAAAGGAAAGAAAGCAAAGAATTTCTTTACACACAACATTTTGGTGTAGTACGAGGGAAGAAATTATTATGGAAAGGAACTGGTTCGCGAATTGCGAAAAATGTCCAGCAAAGCTTTTTTTGCATTAATAAAAGCCCAATCAAAACGTTCAAGCAGATTTGACAAAAGTGGAGTCGGCGAATTGAACTCTAAACGAAGGTCAAAATACGAAACACACATTTCTCAGAGCATTGTTGGCTCGGTGATCAAAAGAATCACGAGAGTCAACCGTGACATAGGGGATGAGCTTTTCGTTATGGTAAGATGTAAGACTTTTTATCAATTCTTATATTGACATTTCTCCCAAACATTCAAAGACAAAACAGAATTTTAAAGATGTCTGTGACACTTTGTCTACAAAAAACGCACGGTTGATTGAGAAAGTCCTGTAAGAAAAGCCCTCAGATGATTTGATCGAGTAGTAATACGTTTTTAATTGAAATTTGATTTCGGAATACGAAAAATAACGAATCATCCTTGAAACACCATGAGTAATGTGAAAATAAAATTATTTTGGTTACCTCAACTGACAATCGCTGACATGAAGAAACAGATTTGCGAACTTCAAAAAGTAAATAAAGTCCTATAAGAAAAGCCTTCACATGATCTGATCGAGTAGTTATGCGTTTTTAATTGAAATTTGAATTCGAAATACGAAGAATAACAAATCGTCCTTGAAACACCACAAGTAATGCGGAAATAAACTTATTTTGGTTACCTCAACTGACAATCGCTGACATGGAAAAGCAAATCAAAAAGCTTCAAAAAGTAAATAAAGTCTTGTAATCTTGTAAAGTTCCAAATAGTAAATTTGATGATCTTGAAATTTATTCGAGCTATTAATGGTGTAACCCAGGGGGTCCTTTTCCTATTAAAATTAGGGGTTTTGAGCTTTTAGAGAGGAGATAGGCTGCATGCATCCCCAAATTAGTTTTGATATATATCAAAACTTATCAGAGGGGATGTGTGCAGCCTAAGAGGGGGGTCCAAAAATTAACGGGTCTGATCAATATATGTACCATATCTCATATTGGTTAAAAAAAGATTGGCATTTGCTAACAAAATGTCGATGTAAATAGTAAACTTGTTGACTGCATCGCCATTTACACAATGGTTAGTAAACCACAACTGTAAATGGAGCAGGTTCGTGATGTACGGGATGCAATATTAATGAATGGTTGGGTAGAGACCCCTCTGCACACTATGTCCGCAAAATCAATAAACATCCAATGAGTAATGTAGAAATGAATGTTTTTGTCTATGCTCTGTCTAAGCATTAAAAGCTCTTCAGCTTGTCGACTTCTGTTTTCAGGATTATGAGGAACGACCAAAGGAAAAAGAAGAGAAACATAAAGTAAGGGAACTGCTAACTTTCGCCAAAAAATGAAAACTCTTATGATTGGAATAATGAATTTTAGATGAAACCTAATGTATTTCTACTACACAAAGAAACCAAACGCAAGTATGAAGATCTAAACAAACTATGTTAAAGTATGTAGAAATGAATGTTTCTGTGCATTGAAAGCTCTTCAGCTCGTCGACAATAGATTTTCTTTTTGTTTCCAGGATCACGAGGAACGCGAGAAACAAATTAAACGAAAGTATGACAACTTATTAATGATAGGATAATTGTTTACATACTTGTGGAAACTCGTGAGTATCAAAATTAAGTTTGTCCTAGATTAAAGATCTAGCTTTGATTGATTTGTTAACCCTTTAAAATCAATAAACATTAATCTTCTAAAAATCTAAACAAACTATGTTTAAATATGTGGAAATGAATGTTTCTGTGCATTGAAAGCTCTTCAGCTCGTCAACAAAAGTTTTTCTTTTTGTTTTCAGGATCACGAGGAACGCCAGAAAGAGACGAAAAGAAAATATGACAATATATTAATGGTAGGATAATTGTTTACATACTTGTGGAAACTCGTGAGTATCAAAATTAAGTTTGTCCTAGATCAAAGATCTAGCTTTGATTGAATTATTAACCCTTTAAAATCAATAAACATTAATCTTCTAAAAATCTAAACAAACTATGTTTAAATATGTGGAAATGAATGTTTCTGTGCATTGAAAGCTCTTCAGCTCGTCGACAATAGTTTCTTATTGTTTTCAGGATTAAGAGGAATGTCAGAAAGAAAGAGAGAGGAGAAACACAGTAAGTAAACTGCTAACTTTCGCCAAAAAAAGAACACTCTCAAGATTATAATGGAATGATGAATTTCAGATGAAACCTAATGTATTTCAGATGAAACCTAATGTATTTCTATTACACAATGCTCCTCTTTTTTTTCAGGAAACAAAACGCAAGTATCAAGACCTTCTAATGGTAGTAGGATAATTATTTACTTGTGGTGATGATGCTACAGGTGATAAATCATGTTTAAAAGGGAATTTTTTTGGCACTTTCTGTACCAAATTTGCCCGTTTTTTTGAAAATCGTCACTTTTTAGGTACAGTCGATTTGCATCACTGAAAAAGATCAGAAAAAACTAATGGACTAATCCCGAGAAAAGCTGGTAACAGACGAACGAACAAACGAACGAAATTTTTGAAAAATGTTTTACCATTAATTTCATCATATCATGTGAGGCGCTTTTTAAGAAGTATTTTGATATAAAAAGGCTGACACAGTTACAGTTACCCCTTGCTTGAAAAAGACGTGCTTTATACATCATCTTTTAAAATGTCTATGACACTTTGTCAACAAAAAACGCCTGGTTGATTGAGAGAAAGTCCTTTAAGAAAAGCCTTCACATGTTCTGATCGAGTAGTAATACGTTTTTAATTGAAATTTGAATTCGAAATACGAAGAATAACGATCCGTCCTTGAAACACCATAAGTAATGCAGAAATAAACTCATTTTGGTTACCTCAACTGACACTTACTTTTTATTTTATGATAAGACGAAACAACTTTGTGAGTTGGAAAAAGTGAATAAAGTAAGTCTTGTAAAGTTCCGAACAGTAAATTTGATGATCTTGATATTTATTAGAGCTATTAATAAAAAAATTTGACATTTGCTAACAAAATGTCTATGTAAATAGTAAAATTGTTGACTGCATCGCCATTTACACAATGGTTGGTAAACCACAACTGCAAATGGAGCAGGTTCGTGATATACGGGATGCAATATTAATGAATGGTTGGGTAGAGACCCTTCTGCACACTATGTCCGAAAAATCAATAAACATCTATCTAAAAATCTTAACTATGTTAACCCAAATAAACATCTAATGAGTAATGTGGAAATGAATGTTTCTGTCTATGCTCTGTCCAAGCATTGAAACCTCTTCAGCTCGTCGACAATAGTTTTTCTTTTTGTTTTCAGGATCACGAGGAACGCGAACGACAGACGAAAAGAAAGTATGACAATCTGCTAACTTTCGCCAAAAAATGAAAACTCTCAAGATTAGAATAATGAATTTTAGATGAAACCTAATAATGCATTTCTATTACACAAAGAAACCAAACGCAAGTATGAAGATCTAAACAAACTATGTTAAAATATGTAGAAATGAATGTTTTATGTGCATTGAAAGCTCTTCAGCTCGTCGACAATAGATTTTCTTTTTGTTTTCAGGATTATGAGGAACGCCAGAAAGAGAGAGAAGAGAAAGCATGAAGATCTATTGATGGAAGGATAATTGTTTACATACTTGTGGAAACTCGTGGTGAGTATCAAAATTAAGTTTGTCCTAGATCAAAGATCTAGCTTTGATTGACTTATTAACCCTTTAAAATCAATAAACATCAATCTTTTCTAAAAATCTAAACAAACTATGTTAAAATATGTAGAAATGAATGTTTCTGTGCATTGAAAGCTCTTCAGCTCGTCGACAATAGTTTCTTATTGTTTTCAGGATTAAGAGGAATGTCAGAAAGAAAGAGAGAGGAGAAACACAGAGTAAGTGAACTGCTAACTTTCGCCAAAAAATGAACACTCTCAAGATTAGAATGGAATGATGAATTTTAGATGAAACCTAATGTATTTCTATTACACAATGCTCCTCTTTTTTTCAGGAAACAAAACGCAAGTATCAAGACCTTCTAATGGTAGTAGGATAATTATTTACTTGTGGCGATGATGCTACAGGTGATAAATCATGTTTAAAAGGGAATCTTTTGGCACTTTTTGTACCAAATTTGCCCGTTTTTTTTTAAATCGTCACTTTTTAGGTACAGTCGATTTGCATCACTGAAAAAGATCAGAAAAAACTAATGGACTAATCCCGAGAAAAGCTGGTAACAGACGAACGAACAAACGAACGAAATTTTTGAAAAATGTTTTACCATTAATTTCATCATATCATGTGAGGCGCTTTTTAAGAAGTATTTTGATATAAAAAGGCTGACACAGTTACAGTTACCCCTTGCTTGAAAAAGACGTGCTTTATACATCATCTTTTAAAATGTCTATGACACTTTGTCAACAAAAAACGCCTGGTTGATTGAGAGAAAGTCCTTTAAGAAAAGCCTTCACATGTTCTGATCGAGTAGTAATACGTTTTTAATTGAAATTTGAATTCGAAATACGAAGAATAACGATCCGTCCTTGAAACACCATAAGTAATGCAGAAATAAACTCATTTTGGTTACCTCAACTGAAACTTACTTTTTATTTTATGATAAGACGAAACAACTTTGTGAGTTGGAAAAAGTGAATAAAGTAAGTCTTGTAAAGTTCCGAACAGTAAATTTGATGATCTTTATGGATTATTAACCGAAAAGCCGGTCTCTCTGATGACCGAGGGCACGTGTGCCCGAGGTCAATATTTTCCAGAGAGACAGGCTTACTGAGGTTAATAATCCATTTATAGCCATGCAAAATAAAGTTATAATAAAGTAATAAAAGTAATTAACAAGTGTATTCTATTGTTCTACATCGTAAAAATTAACATTCTAAAGATGTCAATTTCCAACTGGTCACTATGGGGAAATATTAACCGGCCACGTGACATCAATTATCCAATCAGTTTTCTCAAAAATGATTGACAGTTGCATTGCAGGGCTATAATGATATTTATTAGAGCTATTAATAAAAAAATTTGACATTTGCTAACAAAATGTCTATGTAAATAGTAAAATTGTTGACTGCATCGCCATTTACACAATGGTTGGTAAACCACAACTGCAAATGGAGCAGGTTCGTGATATACGGGATGCAATATTAATGAATGGTTGGGTAGAGACCCTTCTGCACACTATGTCCGAAAAATCAATAAACATCTAAAAATCTTAACTATGTTAACCCAAATAAACATCTAATGAGTAATGTGGAAATGAATGTTTCTGTCTATGCTCTGTCCAAGCATTGAAACCTCTTCAGCTCGTCGACAATAGTTTTTCTTTTTGTTTTCAGGATCACGAGGAACGCGAACGACAGACGAAAAGAAAGTATGACAATCTGCTAACTTTCGCCAAAAAATGAAAACTCTCAAGATTAGAATAATGAATTTTAGATGAAACCTAATAATGCATTTCTATTACACAAAGAAACCAAACGCAAGTATGAAGATCTAAACAAACTATGTTAAAATATGTAGAAATGAATGTTTTATGTGCATTGAAAGCTCTTCAGCTCGTCGACAATAGATTTTCTTTTTGTTTTCAGGATTATGAGGAAACGCCAGAAAGAGAGAGAGAAGAGAAAGCATGAAGATCTATTGATGGAAGGATAATTGTTTACATACTTGTGGAAACTCGTGGTGAGTATCAAAATTAAGTTTGTCCTAGATCAAAGATCTAGCTTTGATTGACTTATTAACCCTTTAAAATCAATAAACATCAATCTTTTCTAAAAATCTAAACAAACTATGTTAAAATATGTAGAAATGAATGTTTCTGTGCATTGAAAGCTCTTCAGCTCGTCGACAATAGTTTCTTATTGTTTTCAGGATTAAGAGGAATGTCAGAAAGAAAGAGAGAGGAGAAACACAGAGTAAGTGAACTGCTAACTTTCGCCAAAAAATGAACACTCTCAAGATTAGAATGGAATGATGAATTTTAGATGAAAAATAATGTATTTCTATTACACAATGCTCCTCTTTTTATCAGGAAACAAAACGCAAGTATCAAGACCTTCTAATGGTAGTAGGATAATTATTTACTTGTGGTGATGATGCTACAGGTGATAAATCATGTTTAAAAGGGAATTTTTTTGGCACTTTCTGTACCAAATTTGCCCGTTTTTTTGAAAATCGTCACTTTAGGTACAGTCGATTTGCATCACTGAAAAAGATCAGAAAAAACTAATGGACTAATCCCGAGAAAAGCTGGTAACAGACGAACGAACAAACGAACGAAATTTTTGAAAAATGTTTTACCATTAATTTCATCATATTATATAAGGCGCTTTTTAAGAAGTATTTTGATATAATTTTTAGGCACGGTAATTTTTTGATTGTTCTTTTGCTACGTTTTGATCTGAAGTTGGCTAGTCTTGAATCAATTTAAGAAGTGAATGGAAGAGTGAAAGAAGATTTATCTCATTGATTGAAGAAAGTTGGTTTTCGTTTTAAAATTAATTATAATTTCTTTTCAGTTGGAAAGTACATCAGTAAAAAGCTCAAGGGAATAGGACCAATCCCTTCTCCCAAGAGAAACAATCCTGTTTGCAGTGTCACATATGTACTCATGTGAAGCCATTGTTAGTCAATATAAAACACTGATATGGAAGGCTTTTGTCTCTTTATATTGTTAAAAAATGAGGCTTACGTACCAAAATCGATTTATCTTGCAAACTTTTTGATCACGTGATTAGAAAATAGACCAATTCCAAGAGGAGATGTTTTTTTATTTCAGACGTTAAAGTCGTCCGTCGAAGAGGACAAGAACAAGATCGTCACCCTAAATGACCAAATCGAAGTAATTATTTTCCTACTGTTCCCTTATTTTCTTTTACACTTGTTATTAGTTTTGATTTTCGCATACAGGCTAGGGTTGAATTATTACTGACAAAAACAAAAATACTTACCAAGGTAGCTTCTTTCGTACACACAGCATGGTTCAGCTTAAACAATCCAGTCGTCATTACCTATTAATTACCTAATTTTTTGAAAAACTTTGTCCCATAATACTAGACCAGCGACCAGCAGAAAAGGCCTTAAAATGGTTTTATATTAATATATACTATACGGTTCCTGTCGTCGTAAACGCCGATAAGTCACGTGGGAAGGGGGGTCACCAGGTAAACATTAATTTAAGGGTGGAGAAAGGTGGGATAGGTATCAAAGGTCTTCTTTGATACATATCCTGAAATGTAAAGTATAGTTCACATATTTTCTTTCTTTCTCTGCTGTTAAGTTAATGTTTACCTTACGAAATAACTTTACAGGGAAGAAACTGATTTGACTTATGTTAGTATCATGTAATATTTAAAACAGCGTTAGACTTACTTTATACCACAAGGACAAATGAGAATTAAATCCTTTTTAAAGTTTCTTCCCTCAACATAAGTTTATGTTTGTTTGTGTATTTTTAAAATATTTTTTGAATACGGTCCTCTGAGAGTTGAATTTGATAATGAGAAACTGTGGTGTAGAGCTAGCCAGTGATGAGAAATACTGATTTACTGAGGCTATTAAATAACTCAATTATGAATGATGAATTACTAAGTCTGACATAATGCATTTCATTCTTAGTAACCGTTTTGCTTACCTTGAGCAAATAAGTTTTGAAAATAGACAGCTCTAAAGTTTAACTGAAGCCAGTGACGAGCAACATTTCTGAGGCTTTTATGAATATCGTAAAGTTACTTAAAATTCTATTCGTTATTCCAGTGATGACAAAGTAAAGTCTGAGGAAATAAGACCTTCAAGCCTATTCTTCTAATCTGATCTTCTGTTTTAAGATATAATATTTTTTTGATTACTACTGTATATTTTGTGAATATTAAAAAACGAAAATAAATGAACAAAATGTAAATCACTTTCCTCTTTTTTTCTGTGTTTCTTTGTCTGGACGGATTTTTAAAAACTTTTGCAGTTTAAAAAATTTTAAGCTGTAAAAAAGCTATAAAAGCTAGGCAAAATTTTAGACTTTAAAGAATTACATTTTCTGATATTTCGGACATTTACAACAAATAAGTGCATCGAATACCTATTATTGGATAGCGAGTAGGAATGAAGAAAAAAACAAGTGTTGATCTATTAAACTGTCATTAACTATATTTCTTATTTTCAGCAATAACAAATAAAGAAAGTATACTCAAATGTAACCAGAAATATAAATGAAAATTGAAACACCACATTACAATCGACTTCAAGCCATAGACAGTTGAAGAGTTGCGCGAAGGTATGTTTGTGTGTATCATTTTATTATAATAGATAGGAACATTGTATGCGTTCAGCAACACTTAACCGGCGTTTGCGACGACGGGAACCGTCTAGTATATACTATAGCCTTTAATACCATCTTCGGAAAAACTAATTCAGGGCTATCCAGCTGTGGTCGCTCGATTTTTTAAATCAAAGCACTTGTTTACATTTTTTGGAAAGCTAAGGGGTAGAATAATCAAAATAACTTGTTTGCGAATTTTCGGACACTTTGGTTTAATTTTTGGACAAATTTGACAGTTTAAGGCAAAAATCACAGGGTCAAAAATCAATGGAAATTTTAGCTTGTTTGGTATAATCAGAGGAATGTAAAGAGATGGAAAAACAGCTTCTTGAAAACAATGGAAAAACGGCTCGTCATATACCAGGTCTCTTGCCCTTAAGGGAGTTTATGTCGAGTAAATAGGTTTCTTTTGTTGTCGCTATAAAAAATCTGCATAATTAGCGTGTTGTGACAAAATTCTTTTGTTTCAAGCCTGATTATGCGCAAACTTTTAGGGCTTATATTTTGGGTACACCTCTCCTAAACGAAAAGGTACCTATATCTTCTTGCTCAGAATTTCCTAGCGATTCTACTGATATAACCGCATCATGACCGCACCATAATATGGAAAGCTAGAGCTCGAGAAAATTATAACTTTATCTTGATTTTACTCGACTTCTGACAGTTTTACAAGAACCAATTTAATATCATTGCGTTAAGAATTTCTTTTGCTATACATTGGTAAAAATATTGCTCCTTATTCTTAGAAATTGAACTAGTAATCGGCAAAAAAGGAAAAACAAATTTTCATTTTTATCGTCAAATAATGTAGAAACCGTCCGATTTGTATGGCGAGCCGTCTTTTCTGGGCTTTCATTTAATGACCTAATCAACGTTTTTACAATAGAATTTTCAATAGAAGTGATCGTTGAATTTTGAGTAATCAGACAAGCTGTTTTTCCATCTCTTTACATTCCTCTGGTATAATCCAACAACGGCCGTCGACTATTTCCAGCCCTTTCAAAACGTATTAAGGATGTAAGGTCTTTACGAATTGAAAAACGATCAATTCAAGTCTCACCAAAAACCACATTTTCATACTAAACACATTAGACCGTGTTTCAAAATAAGTTCAAGAAGGCAAGCTGTCATAATAGCAGGCTTCGACGCCAAAAGCTAGGCTGTTTGAGAAACAATTAGATAGCCTGATGATAATATCGTACATAGCACGCAACAAAAAGAGCAATGGAAGAAAGTAAATTGGGTGAAATAGTCGAAAGAAACTCTTGAATTAAAGGTTGATATTTCAATAAACGTTAATTCTAGCATTAAAAAAATCTTGTAGAGCCTGTTTATCTCACATAAAAAGGGAACAACCATCATTTGGTCTGTGCAATCTCTCACGGTCCTCTCAAAAAATGACTAAAAACAGTGGGCTTTGAGCAGTGAGTCTTTTTTGAAAGATGAGAACGATTTAGTGCGATTTCATTTCACATTGCATATAAAATACCTCAAGGGAAAAAATTTTCGCAGAATTCTATTTCGCGGTTGAGAGGATTATTATTTTAAAATGTGTCCTATTTTGCCTCGGCCTTATGGCTAAGATCAAGCTGACCGCTGACCGTTCGTGATTAGTACCATTAGGCAATTTGAGTCTGTCCGTAACCCGGTTGTTTTGCATTGTGCAAAAATTAAAAATCCTGCTGGAGAGCCGGGAAAAGCGACTACCAGAAAGAAGAATGCTGCACTGGTTGGACCAGAGGTCGCACCACAAGTGCTCTAACATTTATATCAAGGCCCTTCGAGCGGCCAGCAGTCCACTGGGACCGTCAGACTGGCCTGAGTGGGCCAGTCCAGTGAAGATATCGAGCCATTAGCTGGTTTTCCGTGAGAGGGAAATCACTTGTGGTTCACAGTGAAGAAACCCGAAGAACCTCGGTGAAAAATTCATAAATAAACAATGACAACTGTAAGAACAAAAGGGCACAATGAAGTGGAAATGTTTCAATACGAGGGAACATTACCCAAAAACACTTATAAACACAAAGAAGAAGGCTTTTTCGAATCCCTAGTGTACTATGAGCTGGAGGGGAAGGTACAGCAGGAGGACATGTTATCAATCAACGTCTCGAGAAACATGAGAGTAACTTTTCATCTAACACCCTGTGGTCGATTGAACTTTGGGTCAGAACTATCTTTAAACGTCCCAATCAACGCCTCTGGTACAAGACAGGAGGCGTATACACTCAAACAATGCGACCAGACGAGTCCTTCCTAGACAATTAGCTTACTCCAAGTCCCTGGAAATTATACAGGAGGGGAGAAAGAGCTTCTGGAGTTCCTAAAACAGTACGTACATCTAAAACATATCACAAGAAATAAAATCCATTCCTTAGAGCAAGGAGAGTTCAACGGCCCGAACCTACTTGCTCGATTCTCGTTAACTAACGGCAATATTTCGGATCAGGATCAAGAGGAGCGCCACAGATAAAGGAGGAGAATTGAAAAGTGAACTGAAAACTTTCGCCAAAAAAATTAAAACTCTAAAGATTAGAATGGACTTTTAGATGAAACTTAACGTTTTTATATTACACGATACTCCTCGTTTTTTCAGGAGACGAAGCGAAAGTAGGACGATCTTTTAATGCTAGTTTTAATGCTTTTAATGCATAATTGTTTACATACTTGTGGAAACTCGTGAGTATCAAAATTAAGTTTGTCTTAGACCAAAGGTCTTGTTTTTATTGAATTGTTAACCCTTAAAATCAATAAACATCAATCTTAAAATGTAAACAAACTATGTTAAAATATGTGGAAATGAATGTTTCTGTCTCAGGGGCCGCGGCAGCGGGGGGGGGGGGTCCACCCGGGCATTGGCCCAACCACATTTTTCCAAAGCAAAAAGAAAATTTACTGATTCAGCTAAATTCTGTGTAAAAACCTTGAAAAAGACCTGTTTTAGGCAGTCCAGAAGGGCTAATTACCAAAAATTTCTCCCGTCGGAGTTTCTACAAAGGGAAAGCTCCTTCAATTCTCGCTAAATCAAGGTATAATTATTTGTTTCTACGGAATTGTTGTATATCCCCAATGTGCAAGTTAAGTTTTTACATAAGCACCATGTTATTAGCGCATCTTAAGCTCAAAAAAGCATACCTAGGCTTGCAAAATTTAACCACATGTCATGCTATTAAAAAAGTGCACGTTAAGGAGGATTTTATAGTCCAAAGGTTCGAGAATTTCGTTATAATTGGTCAAAAATGATTCATGTTGCCCAGTCATGTATACATTTCTGTGAAAGGGTAAAAACAATAGGGGTTTACTTCGCATTCAGCAAGAATAAGCTCGCTTACCTTTGAGTGTATCCTTTGCATAAGAGGAGTGACAATTGTCAAAATCAACGGGCTATTTTCCACTTTGTCATAAAGCTGGTATGCGATTTTCGTACCCTCGTTCACTTCTAAAAACTCCTTCACTTTCTCCTCCATTTTATCGAACATATCGACACCGTTTCGTCCTCCAAAATGATCTACTGCCCATTTTGCATACAGGAAGGTAAAATCCCTTCTTCTAGGGGCACTTTGACTTGTCTGCCTTGTTTATATGGAATTGAAGATCATCTTCTGATTTGTGGCGCAAGTTTCTCATAAACTCAATGTACGCTTGTGATGCAGTCAATCCAGAAGTAAAGAAGCTATTAATTTCGGTTTTCACCTCTTCAGTCAGAGTCCTGAAGCTTAGTGCTTCTAATGAGTAGATTGCGTGGTTGTGAGAATTCTCAATATGGACACTACAGGGAAAGTTATCCAAGTGGTTCTTCAAGACTTTAAATTTTGTCTCTCTTGTTTTTAATATCGTGTATCGTGTTGACACCGATGAGTTGCTTTGATTTTGTAGATGATTCTTGGTTTTTCTTTCTTTTTTACTTTAACTTTTAAAGTCTCATTTGTCTCTTGCATGTAGAAATCGACAAATTTAACATCATCTTCTGAAGTAATGTTACATTTAAACTTTATCTCAGAGGATTCGTCAAATTTATTAAACAACTCCAAAGTAAAACCTTCACCAAAATAATCACATAAAAATTCTCTGCAACTTTCCTCATCCATCGTTAGCTTTCTTTTCTCACTAAAAGTAAAAGTGTTTCATTTTCGAGAGGTTTTTCTCTCTTGTTTGCATACTTATATTATCATATTTATTAAATTATATGTTATTTGTTTTGAGTATGAAAGCCGGTTCGAACCGAATTTCAGACGTGATTGCAGATGAAGGTCTTGGATAGCTAGAAAATGAATAATTTCTAAGTCTCGCAGGTCTTGGATGGTTAATTCAGGTCTTGGATCGCTAAATGCACCCGCGCGGCAAAAAAGCAGGTCTTGGATCACTAATTCAGGTCTTGGATAGCTAAAAATTGCAGCAAAAAAGTTTTGAAGGTCTTGGATCGCTATTGGAGGTCTTTGATCGCTTACGGAAAAAAAATTTGCGTCGGCGCCAACCATGGTGGCACCTCCTTAGACACTAAACCATGGCCCTACCACTTTCAAAGTGGAGCCGCGGCCCCTGTTTCTATGCATTGAAACCTCTTCAACTCTTCAACAAAAAGAAGAACGGGAGGAGAAACATAGAGAGACCAAACGAAAGTATGACGATTCTATCTTTTAATGGTAGGATAATTGTTTAATCTGGAGTTATGGCAAGGATTGAAACAACCTAAGAAATGAATGGCTTTATATCTTTTTCACTTAATTTTTTCATTATTTCATTTCAGTTGAGAACCACTTCGGTTAAGAAGCTAAAGGGGGTCAACCATCCCATCGTGCCAGGCGAAGAGGTCCTGGTGGCAGTATCCCGTGAGTATTTACGTTAAGCTAACAATTTTCCTCCAAATCCGTTAAACTTAAAGGACAGCAACTCAAAAGAGTGTTTGATACCCTACAAAATAACAAGTTACATTGAGAATACGACGTTAAGAGGCCAGATGTAAAAGTCCGGGTCACACGTACTTGTATAGCCAGTTTGCATTGCGGATAACTTTTATACTTATTGTAAAGAAAAAGGTAGATACTTGATTTTGTTTTCAATTTAGTGACCAGCCAAGGCAATGTCAGGGACGTATGTGTTACCAGTTTTGATGAGTATAAAGTTTAATTGTTTCTAAAACACGCTTAGGGGATACCAGGATTGACGGGTGAGGGGGTATGCTTAAATGTGACCTCCGAAAACCGAGCCTTAGAGGGACTGATTTTTGCTGAAAGGTGACCAATTCTCACAAAAATTTCTTCAATTTTTAAAAGAATTGACTCGTGTTTTTGCGTTGTGTAATTTTGTTTCGTGTGTTCTGTGGTTTTTTTATTTATTTATTTTTTTATTTATTTATCATTCAATTTATTTTATCATTTCTTAGGCCTTTTTTATTTAGATTTCCTCCTTTGTCCTTCTTTGTCGAGTATAACTTTATCGAGAGATCATTTTTTGCCTACTTTTTAAACTAAGATTAGTATTCCAGTTTTTCCATCAGTCTATTATAAAAATTAGTTAATTGATACATTTTTTTGCTATTCGAGAATATCAAAACTGTCTATAGTTTAACTTGTTTATTATGTATTAGTCATATATTTAATTTAAGTAATTAATTTAATCTTAATTTAATATTTATATGTATCTTATTTAATTATTTATAATATAATAATAATTACAATTACTTTACAATTTGATAATAATTATTTTAGCGTCCAAATAATCGGATGCCCTTCTTGAATTATGACAAAAATAGTTAAAACAGCCTTTTTTATTAAAACCCAGCAGAAAAAAGGGGTGACAATTAATTTGATATTGCATTTACATATTTATTTGTATAAGATTTTCTTTGTTAAGATATTATATTTTTTAATTTATCTAATTTATTATTTTTTTTGATCCAATCATGCATTCAATATTTATAAATGAAATTAATGAATAAAGAATCGAATGACTTCAATCGCCTAAGTACAGAACAAAATTTAATTAATCAAATTACAGATGGATGATGGGATGGTCGAACTGGAGATTTGTGTGTCGTGGCATTTTTTTATTTGACCTGATTATTTCTTTACAGAAAAAAGGTAGTGATCAAAACTTTGCATCGTTTGATTACCAAAAATAATCATTTCTTAAGCCTGAAAATCTTTAAAAATAACCGGAATAGCCGAAAACTGTTGAAAAACGGATTTCCTTAATATTTTTCTATTGCACTCGACAGATTTTTAGAATTTTTTTTGATAAAATATTTGAGCACGTTTACATTTTCTCGAGCGTTATGTTTGGAAAAATGCGTGTACATAACAAGAAATTTACATCGCAATAGACTTATTCGTTTATTTGCATTAACTTATCGTTAAATCTGATATTTCTTTATTATAATAGTGGCAAGCAACATGGAAGAAGTAAAAGAAAGGAAAGAGAGCAAGGTAAGGAATGATCTTTTTATGATTATAACTTTGTAAGGGAAGAAATTCTTGCGGAAAGTAGAAAATTAAGTTAAAGTTCAGGAAAAAATATTGTACATGCGAACTTAAGGGCAGCATCTCAATGCTTGGTTTAACTGTGGTGTATTTACAGAAAGCCTTCGACTCAGTTGATCACGAAAATTTAGTTGAAAAACTTGATCACTATGGCACTATGGAGTCAGAGGCATTGTCGCACAATGACTGGTTTCAACTTTATATCACCAATCGCTCCCAGTATGTTTCTCTTGCAGGCTCAAATTCCCTTTTAAAACCAATTAATCATCGAGTTCCTCAGGGTTCATTCTTGGGTCCCTTGCTATTCTTGTTGTATATAAATGATCTACTCCGCTGTATAAGAGTCTCTGAAACATATCATTTTACCAATGATACTCATTTACTAAACTTTTCAAAAAATATATGGAGTCTTTGTAGAAGGATGCCAACAGTTTCCTTGAATGCTAGAGCAAAATTGAGTTTGTTATTTTCCGTTCCCATTGAAAACGGACGGACTGTATTCCACGAGTCAGCATTTGTGGGAAGACCTAGACACCAAGTAAGTCTGAAATATCTGCAGCTAAACTAAGAAGGTCAAATAGAGTAATATCCGAACTCTGTCACCATGTTCCAATTCAATATCATGTAATTTTTGCCTCATGTTTGCTATGCTAGTCAACTCTGGGGACTGTGTGACAATACTGTCACACATAGAATTCTTACTCTTCAAAAATCTGCACTAAGACTTATGACCTTTAGTGAGCCAAGAACCTCTGCAACTCCCTTGTTTGCTGAACTAAAGTTATTCAAATTATTTGATCAGGTGAAAGTAATGAATATTTTATTTATTCAAAAGTACCTCTAGGGCAATCTTCCACCATGAAACATTTCTCATATGTGTTAGGACTTAATTTTGATAAAATTGATAACAAAACTGGCTCCAGGATCAAAGCTATCAAACTACAAAACTTTGAACGGTCAAGACCAAATTTTGGACAGAGTCCCACGGTTGAAAGATGCGCCAGTACAATGTCGATAGATTGACGTTTTTAACAGCCTCTTAAATTTTTGTTTCATTCAGGCCGATCAAGAAGGACCAAAAGCAAAAGTATTGGACTTATCGCTCACCATCGCTGTACGGCCGATGAAGAAGAGACCATTGCTGTAAGTATCATTCGTAAGCTTGTTCTTTAATATTAACATGAATAGGTTTCCGTAGGATGTCTGCAATTTACGAAAGTTGAGTTAGAATAGGCCTCTTTAAATTTTTTTGTTGCATCCAGATTAAAGAAGAAAAAAGCAAAATCAAAGATCTCACACTTACAATCGCCGTTAGTATCATTCGTAGGAAAAAGTTTGTGCTCAAAAGTCATCCAACTGTTTTTTTAGACTTAGAAACAATAACATTTTTATTCCCATTGAGAATTCGATAGGGAATTTTATCCCTACTGGGGGAATATTTGAGATAGAGGTGTTCTTATCAAGGAGAAACTATTCGTTCATGTGGAGAATGGAAAACACAAAATGGGGTTGGAAAACAACTTTTTCATTATTAGCACCAAATGTGGAAAAGATTTTTGCAATCGATACAATCATAGAACCTTTAAGACATATAAACAAGCGCGGTGCTTTCATTATGGACCCAAGTCTTTGTATGACGATTCTATCTTTTAATGGTAGGATAATTGTTTAATCTGGAGTTATGGCAAGGATTGAATCAACTTAAGAAATGAATGGAGGTGGCTTTACATCTTTTTCACTTAATTTTTCTATTATTTCATTTCAGTTGAGAACCACTTCGGTCAAGAAACTAAAGGGGGTCAACCATCCCATCATGCCAGGCGAAGAGGTCCTGGTGGCAGTATCCCGTGAGTATTTACGTTAACCTAACAATTTTTCCCCAAACCCGTTAAACTTAAAGGACAGCATCATAAAAGAGTGTTTGATACCCTACAAAGTAACAAGTTATATGAAGAAAACGAAGTTACAAGCCAAATGTGAATAGCTGGGTCACACGTTCTTGTAAAGTCAGTTTGGATTGCGGATAATTCTCATACTCATGGTATGGAAAAAGGTAGATATTAGATTTTTTTTTAAATTACAGTGGCGAGTCAAGGTGAAGTCAGGGACGTCAATATGTAAGACTTTTATACCTCTTTCTATCTATGTATTTTCTTTCAAACCATTGATAGATAAGGCGGAATTTAGGAAGTGAATTTTTTATTTCTCGTTGGAACTTACAAAGCGTAAACCGTTTATCAAAACAGGAGAATCACAAGTTATCGAGTCTAATTTCATTTCAGATTGGTCCTTCGGTAACAAAAAAACTAAAAGGAGCCACCTGTGACATCAAAAAAAGCTACAAGCCTTTTGTCACTGCTATATGTACGACATTTGAATTCTCGTTAAAACTTATAAATCGTAAACTGTTTATCTAATCGCAAGAATCTAGTTATTAAAGTCTATTTTCATTTTAGATCGGTCCTTCGGTAACAAAACGCTTGAACGGTGTCAACAGCGACATAAAACCAGGCGACGAGCCTTTTGTCACAGCGATATGTGAGACCTTTGAATTCTCGTTGGAGCTTACAAATCGTAAACTATTTATCAAATCACTAGAATCAAATTATTGAAGTCTAATTTCATTTCAGATTGCGGTTCCTTCGGTAACCAAAAAACTAAAAACGAGTCTACCTTGACATTAAAAAAAGGTGATGAGCCTGTCTAAGTAATATGTAAGACTTTTATATAGACTTTTATCTTCACAATTTCTCCAAAACTATTAAAAGATGACACTAAATTTAGGAAGTCAAGTAATTCTATCTCACAGAGACTTAAAAAGCTTAAACTACTTTTCAAATCACGAGAATCAAGTTATGAAGTCTAATTCCATTTTAGATTGTTCCGTCAGTTACAAAAAACTGGTGTCAAAAAACAAGGCTGTGGGTGTCTGTAGATTCTGCCAAGGTAAAAATTAAACCAACTACCACCTACTGGCAAAATGACAGTTGAGCTGAACGCAATTAACTTTTAATTCATAAGAAATGGGTGATGTTTTCCGTTCCCATTGAAAACGGACGGACTGTATTCCACGAGTCTATCATTGTGGGAAGACCTTAACACCAAGTAAGTGTGTAAAATATTTGCAGCTAAACTGAGAAGGGCAAATGGAGCAATATCCGAACTCTGTCACCATTCTAAACTTTTATCATGCAATTTTTGCCTCATGTTTGCTATGCTAGTCAACTCTGGGGACTGTGTGACAAACACATAGAATTCTTACTCTTTAAAACACTGCACTAAGACTCAAGACCTTTAGTGAGCAAAGAACATCTGCCACTCCTTGTTTGCTGAACTAAAGTTACTCAAATTATTTGACCAGGTGAAAGTAATGAATATTTATATTATAATAATCTTCCACCATGGAATATTTATTATTAATATTATTATTATTATTTTTATTATTGTTATTATTTTATTTATTATCTTAAAAATCTTGACTCACTAAATTCATTTAAGGCTGCTCTGAAATATCTTTCCCCGATTTTTTTTATTTTTACTAAGTTGGATTTAATTAGAGATTGAAAGATGCGTCGGTACAATGTCGATAGATTGACGTTTTTAATGACCTCTTAAATTTCTGTTTCTTCCAGGCCGATCAAGAAGAAAACAAGATCATAGACCTCTCATTAACCATTGCCGTATCATTCGTAAGTTTGTTCTTTAATATTAACATAAAACGTGCGAATGTCTGTAATTTACTAGAGTTGCGTTAGTCTATGGATGAATAGGCCTCTTTAAAATTTTTTGTTGCATCCAGATTAAAAAAGAGAAAAGTCATGGAACTCTCCCTCACCATAGCAGATATGAAGAAGCAGATTTACGAGTTACAAAAATCAAACGCGGTAAGTCGGTAAAGTACTGAACAGTAATATTTTTTTATCTTGATACTTGTTAGAGCTCAGACTCTCTCACTATTGCAGTAAGTATCATTCGTAGGAAATGTGAAAACGATTTTTGTTATCGATACAATCATATAACCTTTAAGACATGTCAAAACAAGCGATACTTTCATTATAGATCTTAGTCTTTGTACAAAAAAAATCGGGAAAAGCTAATGAACAGATTTTTATCAAAATCGGGCTCTTCACATTCACCATTTTGCACCTTCGTATAAAAAAAAATCACAGAATTCCTTTGATTCAATCCCGAGAAAAGTTGGTAAACTGACGAACAGACAAACACAGGTTAATTTATAGGGCATCCAGGTAGGTCCAAAAACCAGGGGAGATTACTGAGCAAAATGCTCTCTCTAAGATTCAGCAGCAAGCATTGAATAAACCGAAAATGCAGGAGAGTAATACTGAAAGAAATGCTTATAATATTTAGGTTTAGTTAGATTATTTCAAATTTTCAACACCCAAGTGAATGAATGAAAGAAAACAGTCGCAAAGCTCACGATGAACAGCATGGATTCAACCGATGCAAGACACTCTCAAACTGTAAAAAAACGGAACTATTACACCAAATCAAGCAAATTATCCAACATAACGAGCATTGTATCAGAAGAAGAAATTCGTTAGACGCAACCAAATTCTTAACTCACAATTTTCAATCCTTTGAAAACCTTTAAAATCTGACAGCATTGGTTCGAAGAATCCTATCGTCACTTCAAATATTCAAATTTACAAAATAACAGATCCCTATACCAACATTACAGTAAACAAAAAGGATGATAATACCAATGAAGTATAAGCCCGAAGCCCTTAAAATATACACCGTATTTCTTATGATGGATTGAATTTAGCGATTTCTTTGTTTTGGAGATGTATTTTCTTTTTAATCTAGCGGAAAATTTTATTTTCAATCCCTATTTTGTACAAAAACCACACGGACCGCTCAAGGCCACGCAACTTTGGTAGGATTTAGTGGCTTCAAATTTTACCAAGGCGATTCGATTTATAATTCATCGAATAACCCAAAAAAACCTCCGAAATATCATTAACCTTTAAGAAGTTGAGCTAAGTTTAAGACCTTCAAAATACCCTGCGTTTTTTTTACTTTTACAGCATATTTATACCGTATACTTTGCATTGAGCATTTTTGTATTATGGACAAGTTCTTAATACGTGTACTAAAATGTTCCTTATGGATTTTTGGTTTGAGTATTTTTCAAAAGTATTTTTTTATTCCCCATCGATAATTTTTGAATGGTGGACAAGTTTGAGTGGACTAAAAATCTCTTATCCGTGATAATGATTCATTACATTCCTGATGAAACGGTCAACATGTACCGTTTCAAACGAAAAGATACTTTCAAAACAAAATTCCTCGTTAGAAATTTTAATGAGAATGTTCCAAACAGTTCCAAACAATAAAATCTACACACAAAGTAAACATATACCATTACATTGGTCCAAATCATTCCATATTTATGCGTATTCAACGTAAACAACTCTTCATTTTCCAGTCAAAGCAATCATATCATACCAATAAATTTTCGGACAACAAGCAGCAAAGTAACAGTGAATTACAAACAGGAAAATTCTGAGAGAGAGAAGATAGAAGACTTGATTAGAAAAGTATACATGCAGAGTAAAATAAAATCAAAACTATAAAACAATCCGATTGTTGTTGAATAACGGGTAGGTAGTAAAAGATATCTGTTGCAAGAGAAAAAGGTATAAAAACTTTTTGGGACTGTATCAAATCGATGCTTTATCCTTCAACTTAACTTTCATTTCGTTTGTTCGCAGGTTTAAGTAGCTTTGTTTTGACCGAATATATCCTTCTTGAAATTATTTTATAAAGAGTTAACGAGAAGAAGCACACCTCGATGGATTTCTTTCTGCTTAAGTGCGCCAGTGCCATGGTTCCCAGATAAATCATTCCATCATTCAATCATTCCAAAACGACTGAAATTTAAGTTTGAAAGTTTACAAGTTGAATCTTAGTCACTTTTCTAATTTCGCCCTACCGTTCCTTTTCCCAGAAATTTAATTTAAGGTGCCATGTTAAACCTTTAAAGGAAATTCCCAAACCCTAGAAATTCACTTAAAACAACTCGATGCCTGACGAGTTATGTGACAGATCCGAACGAATGTACAGCAATCGTTTAAAATTGTTTGGACGAGGCTCAAATGTAGCTTTTGTGGTGTAATGTTCGAGTATGTGGAGATATAATTCCCCAGGCACCACAAATCAACATTATTGATAATGACACAAAAACAATTACGCGAACAGGCGCAAAACTTAATATCTTTATGTAATGAAAACTGAAGGAACGGATTTCTACCTTTTGATTTCTGGAATTCATAAAGTTGCCAGGATTCGTCCATTGAGTCAGATTATAAGAACTGGTTGAAGCGATGAATGGACTTTCAGCTGTAAAAACAAACAAGTTTGGTATTGAGTTGACAGAGAAGATAAAAAAGTTAATCAGACCTAAAGTAACAGAAACGACACTTGACTTTACACTCCTGTATCACTGCACACTTCATGATTCTCTCAATAGACGTTATCGGAGTTTCTGATTTTTTTAGAAAAGCGATGCATTGTGGAATTGTTTTGAGTGTATTACAATAGAATTCCCTCAAGGAACTCCTAAGAGATTTCTATTGTAATACACTCGAAACAATCCCACAATGCATTGCTTTCTTAGAAGAATCAAAAACTCCGATCAGGTCTGCAATAATTGTGAGATATATGTTATAGCAGTGTTGCGAATCGTACATGATCAATAAATTACCTTCGAAGAACGCAGCTGCATCATAAGTGTTTAGTGAAATGTGTCGTAGATTCATTCATGACTTTGTCTGATTCGTCAGATAAAGCTTCTTCGAACAATTTCCAATATTTCCGAAATCCTAAAACGAATATGTAGTCGAGTTTTTTTTAACTTGAACCCCTAACTCGAATGTCTCTTGAATTGTAACAAATTTGCTGGTTTCCTCAATGTTTTATATACCTCAATCCTTATCTCGAAAGTGAGACAAATTTGTATTCCCCGTGCGTGTTCGAATTATGGAGACTACAATGTTTTAGAACCCAGATCACAAAGGACTGATGAAATGGAAATATAGTCTGTGAAGATTGAGAGCTTCAGTAGCATACCACACGAGGATGTTCTCACACAGAAAAAGAGCAGGATTCTCAAGTACAAAGTCGTTAAAATAGTCCGTGTAACGTTGGACCATGGGCGTTGAAACAACATTGTGTCTCAGCTTGGTAGTGTACGAGAGCAAAACAGTGAATGCTTTCATGAAAATAAATTTACCTTAGGATGTTGTGTTGAGGCATCACGTGTTATCTCACATTTAGTATAACGTTTACGTGGTAAGTGGCGTATTGGGTCAGGTGTAACAGCCATTATGTGTTGAGTGACGTAGAGCAGTAGATTCACAACTTCAAACGTTTGGATATATCGACTGCAAGTGTGTTGAGTGGTGCAGCAAACCAAAGTGGTAGATTCACAATTTCAGTAATTTCGAACGGTTGTACATATCAACTTGAGCGCTGTCACAGAGAAGAAAACTAATAACTTTGAATGCTTGGGAATATCGACTGCAAGTGTGCTGAGCAGAGTGGTAGATTCACAGCTTTGAACGTTTCAGTATAAAGTTGTTGTAGTGTATTAAATTCGCAACTTCAATGTTTCGATATAAACCGACTGCAAGTGAGTTGGGTGAAGCAGATTCCTTCATGTCTACGTCCGATTCTTCAGACATTAATACATCTTCTACTTGAATAAACTTCCTAAGGTCCGAATGTCTGAAAAAGTAACGAGTGAAAAGGGTTAAAAAGAATCTCAAAACAGATCAACACAAGCCTAACCTACGAATCAACTGTCGATGAAATATAAAATCATTCGGTGGAAAGTGCGACTTCAAGTCTTGGTGGTACCATGATAATTATGAGTTAAGTTGCTTCTTAAAAGAATTTTCCCATCCGCAAAACAAAAACTTCAAAATATATCCAACTTAAAACTTTTCATAAATAGCTCAAACTTTCCAAAATTGCCCCTCCGTGAACTTACAAAATTAACTCCACCACAGTCCCAAATCTTGCTTTCAAAAAATGGCCCACCCAAATCTTGTTTTCATAAATATAATGAAAATGCTCTAAAAATGGCATTCCTGCTTAGCTCGAGTAGCAAAATTCCATGAGATGATGATATTCTTACCATATTCTTAATTTTTTGGCCATTTTCATCATGGACATTCTTATAAAGTGTACTTTATAAAAAAAGCGTGTAGCTCTCACCTCGGAGACATTTAAAAAATATGAAATTAAAATCATGTAGGATGCAAGATGCAAGAAAATTACCTAGAAATTCATAACCTTTATGGAACTTAGAAATCTCGTAAAGGTATAAAAGAAATCATATCTTAATATAGGCTTCTGCTCATCCTCTAGCGAAAAAAAGTTTCTTATAGGAAGTATAGGTCTGCGAATCAGACTAATATCTTAATACCTTTAACTATTCGGTGGCAATTAGTGTTCTTTAATCCATTGATGTTTTCGACTGCATATAGCTTCGATAAACTCTCGTCCAGTTCAAAATATTGAAAATCAGCTGAAATTGAGAGAAGAAAAGTGTTGAAAGTAATTTAAAGAGATTTTAATAACTGACAATGGTCAAAGACTAGGACTGTATGTTATTCAGTTTTGTTTCGGCATACACCGATCCTCTACAAAGAGTTTTCGAGAAAAAGCAACGAGTATGAAAACACAAGGCATGAATTTCAAATCATTTACATTAATTGAAAAAATTAGACAACTTTTTATGGAAAAACTGAGTAACCATTCTTGAAATCCAAAACTTACCAAAATTTGTAGTGACTTTTTCAAAGGTGCTTCAAGACACGCACACCTCTCTCTTGAGTTCACACACGTGTCTTTTCTCGGTCGACAAACAGCAGAAGATGTTTCATAAATTTTTTGCAACTTTTTCGGTTTTTAATTTCCCTAGAGAAAGAAAAGCATTTTTCAATTGCTAAAATTATCGGAAACAATTGTTTCAATTCCCTAGCTACATCAAGTGAGATCAAATTTTTTGTGTGTTTTATACAAAGGTAGCAACATTTTCTGAATGCGATCGTATTATTCGCTCGTTCGATTAGATCAACCAATCAGAAAGCGACTTCATAATTTTGACCAATCACGTTGCTTACAGTATCACTTTGAACAATAGACGAATTTATTAATGCTTTTGTATGTGGGTTAATTACATAACAGGGATGAAATCGACACGAAGCAGCGTATCAAGAATTCGATAGAAAAGGCGGCAAGGGTCAAGGTATGAAATTGATTAATTTTTTTCTTTCATAGGGTAGTAAACTCACAAACTTTTCTTTTCTTCCTCCTGTTTAGTCCCGCTTAGGGTCCGAGGGTCGCAAGTCGAGCGGTACACCCGCGTCAACTTGCAACCCAATTACCCTTCCAGGCGTTTTCGATTCATATAGACGTTCGAGAATAAAAAAAACTATACAAACTGATTTCGGTATGAGCCAGGTTAGAGGCAAAATAACAATTTTACCTCCTTCTTACAACTGTTACATACCCGTACTACTGTTTTGTAGTTGAGGGATATAATGAAAATGGAGATTTTATACATTTGAAGATATTTTTGTTTCGATTTAAGCGAATTTGGGGAAAATCAGAGGTTGAAAAGATTTCTTTTCAGAATTAATTTGGCATAGCGCAACTCTTTTAACGCAATTTCTGCTGCTAGGTTACAGTTTCTCAAGCTCAAGGACTCGGTAATAATATTTTATCTACTTGTTTTTCAAATAGAGGTGTTTTTCATAGGGGGAAACCAATTTTCCAATTTTGAATGGGTGAGGGGGAAAATGAAAATTTAAATAGTAAAGGGGGGGGGGAGAGGGGAAAAACATCGATAGTTGGAAAATTTGGTGGGGGGGGGGGAGTGTGAAATCACTTCAATTTTATCTCAGCAACCAAGGTCAGTCCACATGATATCATATGATTAGATCATGATGGAAAAATTAACCAATTTTCGTTCTATTTTGTCTAGTATTCCTTTTGCAGGAAAATTTTTACGTTTGTGTTAGGTTGAAATTTGAGAAATTTATACGGGTATAGGGGGGGAAAATGATATTTTCAGAATTTTCTGGGGGGAAAGCAAAAAAGAGGGGGGGGGGGGGGGGAACTAAAAACCTGAAAAGTCATAGGGGGAAAAGTGTTCGACATGATTGACTTTTCGTTATTTTCAGACTATTTTCAGGATTCAAATTAGAAAAACTTTTTAATTCTGACATGGTTCACTTTACAAACTCCAGCGGCACCTTCCGTCCAGGAACCCAG